>NW_019947707.1:32653-45221 GCF_002910315.2 Salvelinus sp. IW2-2015
TTCCACACTCTACCTCGCTGTTTCACTCTCTCTACCTTGCTGTTTCACTCCCTCTCTCTACCTCTCTCGCTACCTCCTTTCACTCACTTTCTCTACCTCTCTCGCAACCTCCCTGTTTCACTCACTCTCTACCTCGCTGTTTCACTCTCTCTACCTCGCTGTTTCACTCTCTCTACCTTGCTGTTTCACTCCCTCTCTCTCTCGCAACCTCCGTTTCACTCACTGACTCTCTACCTCAGTTTCACCTCTTCACCCTATTTTTCTCTATTCTCTATTGTTGCCTCCCTCTCTAAACCTCTAATTCCCTCACCATTGTTCTACCTCTGTGAACATGCCCCCTGTCGTAGCCCAGCCACCCGTCGTAGCCCACAGGCCCAGCCTGTCGTAGCCCACAGGCCCCAGCCTGTCGTAGCCCACAGGCCCCAGCCTGTCGTAGCCCACAGGCCCCAGCCTGTCGTAGCCCACAGGCCCAGCCTTCGTAGCCCACAGGCCCAGCCTGTCGTAGCCCACAGGCCCAGCCTGCGTAGCCACAGCCCCAGCCTGTCCTAGCCCACAGGCCCAGCCTGTCGTATAGCCCACAGCCCCAGCCTGTCGTAGCCACAAGCCCAGCCTGTCCTAGCCCACAGGCCCCAGCCTGTCTAGCCCAACAGGCCCCAGCCTGTCCTAGCCCACAGGCCCCAGGCCTGTCGCTAGCCCACAGCCCCAGCCTGTCGTAGCCCACAGGCCCCAGCCTGTCGTAGCCCACAGGCCCAGCCTGTCGTAGCCCACAGCCGCCAGCCTGTCTAGCCCACAGGCCCCAGCCTGTCGTAGCCCCACAGGGCCCCAGCCTGTCGTAGCCCACAGGCCCCAGCCTGTCGTAGCCCACAGGCCCCAGCCTGTCGTAGCCCACAGGCCCAGCCTGTCGTAGCCCACAAAGCCCCAGTCTGTCCTAGCTCACAAGCCCCAGCTATCCAGGGCTCTCCCCTAAAGGACAAGCCCCAGCCTGTCCAAGGCTCTCTCCCTAAAGGGAAACGGACACTGGGAGTATGTCAGTGATGGACATGTGTTACTGCCAATAGGCCCCAACACAGACATGAGTTATTACAGGACCACCACTTGTTATACTGTCGACTTCAGTTGTCGGTTGATTTAATTGTTGCAAACGGGAGCCATGAACCTAATATTCTTGAGGGGGAACTTTTTAAACGGACAAATGAGCATGATTTGCCTCTGGTCGTCGCTCAAAGTCACAAGCACTTTGGTCTTCAGAGGTGGGATTTGAAACACGCAGTACCGGGCCACCGCCTACACAGAGAGGAAGAACACCAGCCTCCACACCACTCCCTCCCACCCTCCTGCCTTCTCCCTGTAGCCGTGGAGGATGGGTGGAGGAAGAACACCAGCCTCCACACCACTCCCCCCCACCCTCCTGCCTTCTCCCTGTAGCCGTGGAGGAAGAGGCTTCTTTCCACAGGCCTGACCTCCAAGAGTCCAGAAACCCGAGCTCCTCAATGAAATATTTAGAGCTGCTGCTTTATCCGCAGTGCGTTGGTCAAAAGGGCTGCGCCACCCGYGCCTGGCTGCATGACGTAATGCACAACCTCATACTGACCTTCTGATAGGACGAGGCAGAGKCCMYTTGGTCAGGTGACCCGTGGGCTGTGCCTCTGGCGCTWTTATAAACCATCCCAATTCCCCCAGGCTCCACAGCGGACTGCTATTGGTTCGACTACTGTAGGCTAGTTGGTGAATGATGTCCTCATGACCTGTGGACCCATTAGCTGAATACTGAGAGTAAAGATACTCACTGGCAAGGACTGCAGGACAGCGGCCGTCCTTTGTCAATACTGTGTTTTACCCAAGAGTTACTGACAGTCATCAGTGTGTATGTTTTGAGCTACTGACAGTCATCAGTGTGTATGTTTTGAGTACTGACAGTCATCCAGTGGTGTATGTTTTTTGAGCTACTGACAGTCATCAGTGTGTATGTTTTGAGGCTACTGACAGTCATAGTGTGTATGTTTTGAGTTACTGACAGTCATCAGTGTGTATGTTTTGAGCTACTGAAAGTCATCAGTGTGTATGTTTGGAGCTACTGACAGTCATCAGTGTGTATGTTTTGAGTTACTGACAGTCATCAGTGTGTATGTTTTGGTTACTGACAGTCATCAGTGTGTATGTTTTGAGCTACTGACAGTCATCAGTGGTTGTTTTGACTACTGACAGTCATCGGTGTGTATGTTTTGAGCTACTGACAGTCATCAGTGTGTTATGTTTTGAGCTACTGACAGTCATCAGTGTGTATGTTTGAGCTACTGACAGTCATCAGTGTGTATGTTTTGAGCTACTGACAGTCATCAGTGACTGCTGTCATCTCTAACAGGTCTCTCTTGTGAAATAATTTGATGTCAGTGAGACTAAACTGTATATTTAAATGTTAAATTAAATAAAAACTCTGTAACCATGGTACAATGTTACGAATGTCATTACCTAACACACTGTGTCAATCTAAAAAACATCCAAACTGAATGACACTGCAGAAACATTTTGAGATTGGGAGAAATCTAATTCTGTAAACAACGTGCACATGCACACATCTCCTGCTGCACTGCTTAGGGGTGGGGCTCTCTGTGAGCTTAATGCAGGATGCTGGTACAAGGGTGTGGAGTCAGAATCCTGCTGTCCCAGAATGCCGCAGTGGGATTGAGGTATGGTCACCGCCCAAATGCTCTCTCCTCTCTGTTTATAACGGAGTAGGATGAAGTTGCCCATAAGAGCTGATTTTGGGTCAGTTTAGCATGTCCCCCACTGATGGTTAAAGGCCCAGTGCAGTCAAACGGGTGATTTTCCAGTGTTTTATGTATTTCCACACTGAGGTTGGAATAATACTGTGAAATTGTGAAAATGATGATAATGATGATAATGATGATAATGATGATAATGCCATTTTAGTGTTGGAGCTGTTTGAAAAGACTACTTGAACTTTCAGCCAGTTTTGGGGGATGGAATTTTGGCCTTCAATGGTGACATCACCATGCGGTTAAATTAGTTAATAGACCATAAGAAAGAGAGTTCCAAACATCTGCCAATAAACAGCTACATTTTGATTTTCCCCCCCACTCAGACCACTTCCAGACAGTCCTAGCAAAGTTCTTGCTTGAGAAATTGCTATTTCAGTTAACCCACTGTTCCTAGGCCATCATTGAAAATAAGAATTTGTTCATTACTGACTTGCCTAGTTAAATAAAGGTAAATAAAAAAAATATTTACTAAGAAGCTATTTTTGTTCCTTTTGACGATTTAATTGAAAACAACAGTTCAGTTCACGCTACTCCATCTATGTCCATTTCCATTTAATATAATTGAAATGGTATTCACCCAAACAGCATTTCACACCAGACCTGGCTTCAAATACATGTATGTTTACGTATAACCTCCTCCCCAGGCTATTGAGGCTAGAAACGAGTTAACTCTAAGCCTACTAGTGATGAAGGTACAACTACAAGACGGCTTTCCCCTCTCATCTGAGCCTGGCAGTCAGGAGACTGGGTGCCGGTCCCAGGTGGATGAAATGACATCCCCATGGGTGAATGTAACACCATGCAACATGGCAGGGTTTCTCTGGCTGGGGCTGGGTGGCAGGCAGGCAGCAGACTCTCTCAGGTTTCCAGCTCAGTTTCAGGGGCACAGTGGGGGCCTACTGAACATTGATCCTAGGTCTTTATTAATGGATGACCTACTGATTAAAAAGGCCTCCCAGTCCACATATACAGGTATGCACACACACACACACACACACACACAACTTACAACCTCAAGCTATATATATATTTTTTTTACTAAAGACTACTTGGATGGAAAATTGAAATAATATCTAAAACACTATTGGTGTTGATGAAGTCCTCATGCTTTGATGTCGAGTTTTCCTTCAAGTGTGCTGTATGTTATTCAAATGATCAGAGACTCTCAAGAGGGAGCGTTTATGGATAACAGTGCCGCTGWCGCCCAATGGTAGTGCAATATTCTGCAGCAATATTGCATCATCACCATCATTTTCGATTCAGGCAAAAAATARAAAACATTATACCCACTAGTATGGTCAGAAGGAAGTGGTACTCTGTAAGCAAGCAGCGTGACGTTCTTTACATTGGAAAATATATCTATATATATATATATGTTGCTAATATATATATAAATATTGCCTATATATATTCTAAATGTATATTGACAATGATTCCCCCGTAGTTGTATATGGAGACTCCATTATTCTAATCTGATATTATTTCAATGATTGCATCGTGTGAGAAATGGACCCTAAAGAGTAGCCTATCATATTAAATATGGGCTATCATTTTAAATGAATATTTAAATTGTATATAATGTAATGAATTTGGTATAGCCTATTTCATTGTATTTATTAACAATTGCATGTAGCCATAGCCTGCACCAAATATCCAGCCTTCTAAACATATCAATATATTATAGACTATCTAACCTAAAACCAATGTATGGACATCTTTGCCTACTGGTTGATATTTTTAGGGTAAATGGTGTTGTGTGGTGTCCTTTCCATCCCAGAAAGATTAATGCGTCGTAATCCGCTACACAAGGGTGGATTAGCAGCACCAGATTTGCGTTCGAAATCAGACAGAAATATCTAGCAAATGAATTTTTTGGAACAAACATATTTGATCCAAAAAGCATATTCTTACATTTATTAAGAATATATAATTCAGGTCGAGGATGTATACGTTTTCATTTAAGAAAAGTATTCAAACATTCTGGCCATTTATTTATGCACACATTCTGGCATTGTATCATATCATCATGAAACAAAATATGCACTGTGATATAAAGAAAATATGTATCCTACCCCTAACAAATTCATTGGATTTTCCAAATGATTATGTGTCATACTGCGCATGATATTATGCCTTTAGTCTATAGGCTATATACATTTTGTATGATAGGCTCGGGAAAATGCAATGAATAGTGTGATCAGATAAAACAAATTAAATGATAGCGAATCAGAATGTAGAGGAACAACATAATAAATCAGACTATTTATTTTTATCATCTAGGATAGTGATATTTCTATCAATGTGCAATTTCACGTACACTACGTGACTAAAAGCTTTCCACTAGATGTAGGAATATTGCTGCGGGGACATGCTTCCATTCAGCCACAAGAGCATTAGCAAGGTTGGGCACTGATGTTGGGCGATAAAACCTGGCCTTCAGTCAGCGTTCCAATTCATCTCAAACAATTTCTGGGGTTGGGGTTGAGGTCAGGGCTCTGTGCAGGCCAGTCAAGTTCTTCCACACCGATCTCGACAAACTATTTCTGTATGGACCTTGCTTTGGGCCTTCCCCAAACTGTTGCCACAAAGTTGGAAGCACAGAATCATATAGAATGTCACATTATGCTGTCACATTAAGATTTCCCTTTACTGGAACTAAGTGGCCTAGCCCGAACCATGAAAAACAGCCCCAGACCATTATTCATCCTCCACCAAACTTTACAGTTGGCACCATGCATTCGGACAGGTAGCGTTCTCCTGGCATCGCCAAACACAGATTTGTCTATCACACTTCCAGATGGTGAAGCATGATTCATCACTCCAGAGAACACGTTTCCACTGCTCCAGAGTCCAATGGTGACYACCTTTACACCACTCCAGTTGATGCTTGGCATTGCGCACGGTGATCTTAGGCTTGTGTGTGGCTGCTCGGCCATGGAAACCCATTTCATGAAGCTCCCGATGAACAATTGTGCTYATGTTGCTTCCAGAGGCAGTTTGGAACTCGGTAGTGAGTGTTGCAACCGAGGACAGACTAGTTTTACACGCTACACGCTTCAGCACACCGAGGTCCTGTTCTGTGAACTTGTGTGGCCTACCACTTTGTGGCTGAGCCAATGTTGCTCCTAGACTTTCCACTTCACAATAACAACACTTACAGTTGACCGGGGRAGCTCTAGCAGGGCAGAAACTTGACTAACTGACTTGTTGGAAAAGTGGCATCCTAGGCTTATAGGCAGCAGGTAGCCTTGTGGTTACAGCGTTGGGCCAGTGGAATAGACTTTGAATTGAAGTCTGTGCCCAGTGGGTTGCCTTTGACTTTGCCAAAAGTCCTATAAGCCTACTATTCTACAGGATAAAGTTATTTATTTGATTATTCTTATTACTGAAGGTCTACCAAGGAGAATATGTGATCGAAAAAGTATGCATATTTCACATCACTTGTCCCTAAAGGTGAATGGGAGATGAACAAAGTGCAGACTGTAACACCAATTTGCTCGAGGAATCAACTTCAGATCTCGAATGATCATCAAAAAACGGATGTCCATCATTAACAAGTGTACATGTTGAGGGCCCGCATTATTTATTCAGTTGGCCGCTATCGCATAGCCTAAACCCTGAAAAGGAGACGCCATGCCACACGAGCGGCGGTACATCCGATACCTTTCCTGGCAGGTGGAAGAGTAGGCTGAACCCAAAACGTAATCTGGAATGGCATGGCACAGTGGGGCAGAGCGAAATTAGAATTTTAAATATTTATTMGGCTACTCTTTCTTCTATACTGTGCCTCGTGCACAGATGATTCGCAGCTCGAATTTCCACTTTTCCAGGTGGAAACCAAGTATGCGACTTGGAGAGGTTTAGGCCGCGCTCAGGTTCACCGCTGACTACTACGACAATGTGTTACCAAGGATAGATTTCACTGTCGCTATTCTTTTTGAAAGGGAGGTAACCAGATCGGACATATAGGGCTACTGAAGCCGTTTGGATTACTCCAAAATATTAGGTCGTTTTTTCCCTAAATCCATGACATGGTAAATGTTTATGTTGATTTCAGCTGAATTCACGTTAGTTGACATCTCAACCAAATGTAAATCAAAACTAGACATTGAACTGATGACATCTGTGCCAGTGGGAATGACCTTCAAATGACTATTACACCATCTTCACCTAATAACACCGCAAGTGAAAAAATGCACAACATAAAACTATTAATAAGGACACAGAATATGCCAGTCATCCTCTCACACTAACCACCATCTAACACTGCCAAAGGTTCAATGCCCAACATTCGGTTATCCCAAAAGCATGGCAGTAGCACCAAACCCTGAAGTAACCTGAAGTCTTCCACCTGAATCTAGACGATTACCGTCTGCATGGAGACCATGAAAAAAGCCCGTCTTAGAAGCACCAACATTTACCCATAAGCCTTTTTCCTCAAGTTGAAGGTGGGTCATGCTCATTAAGCAAAAATGGAAGAAAATGTACTGGAAAAAGGGAAGGGACTACCTGGCACCACGTGCCCTAATGAACACGCCCTGGTTGTGACAGCAGTGGTCCTGAGGACCCTATGAACATAGGGTCTTTGCACAGCAGCCAGAGAGAAGCAAATGTACCATCCTAGAGGCTTACAGGCCTCTTTTAGGAAACTGACGTTCTGCCAGCAGCTAAAATATTCCATCATTTAATCTTTCACAGATTAAACAAAATTCAAAATAGAACAAATATTGTGGATGACATCCACGGGAGCTAGTGCCCTGCCAATTGCAACTGTTTTCATCAGGTTGTTGTTGCACCAGCTTTTACACAAGGACACATGGCTGCAATGAAAGATCCGGAAAATAGACGTTGTCCCTGACTCTCCTAACATCCTGCGTTGGCTGGATCGAATCCCCGACCTGACAAGGTAAAAATCTGTCGTTCGCCCCTGAACAAGGGCAGTTAACCATTGTTCCCGGCGCCGAAGACTGGGATGTCGATTATGGCAGCCCCCGCACCTCTCTGATCAGAGGGGGTTGGGTTAAATGCTGAAGACACATTCAGTTGAATGCATTCAGTTGTACAACTGACTAGGTATCCCCCTTTCCTTTCCATTGTGCCAAAGAGGCCCTTATTTCTAAATAGCCTACTGTTCTATGATACCAGCACACTTAACACATTTCCCTTGACATAAAAGCACAGACAAACAACATACATATTGCAGCGGTAAAACTATTTATAAAGAGAAAACCTCCAGCATAATGTTTACATGCATAGATTCCTTTATGAGGCAATGAGGCATAGTCTTATGATGAGTGTGCCGCCAAGCTCAGGACGCTGGTAGCCCTCTGTCTACAACAGAGACAACGTCTGTGTGTGTGACAGCCAGTCAATGGGTCTCACGTCACCCATGGGTTTCTGGGCTATGCAACACAGTCCCTGTTCGAAACAGAAAATGGCCGCCAGCCTGCCTTTGCACTAGGCGTTGCAGGAAATGCAGCAGTTTGACATCGTAACTGCAGTGTCCTCTATCCAATCCAAAGGCTATAGCTATACACTCTTAGAAAAAACAGTTCCAAACGGTGCTTCAGCTGTCCCCATAGGAAAACCCTTTCGTTCAAGTTAGAACCATATTTGGTCCAAGTAGAACCCACGCATAAAATAACCCCCATCAACAAACCTATATTCCTCCATAGACATAAACCAAGTTCTCCCATACGATCATCTAGCCTGTCTATTTTCATTTACAGCTTAATATTTCCCTACATCTGCTGTGAGTGTGATGTTCCATCCTAAACTCTGCTCTGCTCCACCCCGATGGGCCCCACACTCAGCCATTAGCTCCCTCACCTGGCCCTGCAGTGGAGGAGAGCCCACAGTTATTCCAGCTCTCAACCCATGTTCTAAGTGATTTCTCTCGACACCAAATGGCTCCCAGAGCAACTCCTGTTTGCCATTTCCTGGAGAATCAATAGCACTAAAAAGCCCAAGTTGAAAAAGCACTGCATCCAGTCAGATTGACCTGTCTTCATTTTTTCAGCTGATTAAAGAGCCTAATTTTGTGTATCATTGGCCATTCATTCTAATTTAAAGAACCTGAGATTTTACATAACGTTTAGTCCCCCCCCCCCCCTCCCCCCCCCCCTATTGCTTATCTAAAGCCGTTTGAATTCAGAAGATTCTATGAAAAAAACAGACAGATTTGAAATGAAATATAGTATGGGTAAACAAGTCATTCACAAAGTGTTTTTATGTGAATGAAGATGAGATTCAATTCATTTCAATAGATCAGTTCAAATTTTGAAACAGAAAATAATGACATTTGGTTAGAGATTGAGTTTTTCATGATTTGAGACATGTTTAAACATAGACATTTTTAAACAAATAACAATTAAATTAGTAAACTGATCCACATGTATTATGTAGCCTAGGCCTAACATGAATTAAGCTATTTTGAGTACAGAAACAAAACAATCCTTAGCCTACTCAGAACTCACTGCCAACTAAAGGTGCTGTGTATTGCGTGCCCTTCTCTACCATGGTGTATTCTGGACACCATCGTTCATTAACCCCAATGACAGTTCAAAAGCCTTTCGTCTAATCGCATTTGTCTGATTACGGAGTCTGCAAGTCCTCCAACTTCGGTTATTTTAGGAGAGATTTGACGCGATGTTGCTATGGTCTCTCTCTGAGGTCACGATAGGGTTGACGAATTAGTTGACCAAAAAACAAGACTGGAAAAATGGGAAATAAAATCTGAATAATAATATATATATAAATGTGCAGCATGATATGGCACATAAATAAACAAAACGAAATTGTAAATAATTTAATTTTAAGATATCATATTGTAGCCTAGGCTATATGGGGGATTTCGTTACATTTTTCCATTTACAAATGATTGTAGCCGAAATACAATTCCAGAAATATTCTACACTACAGTTAGACTAAATGAAATACAGACATATGAAACTAGTTGTAGCAGTTACGGTCCATATCCTATTCAAAACGTGTAAACTACTGTATAACAAAGTGTAGGCTCAAAATACACTAATTAGCCTACACCTGCTCTAATTTCACCCTAGCCTGTGGCATGATGCAAATAATTTCCGTAAAACATTTTTAAGAACGATATTCTCATTACGATGTAATAGCTAGGCTACAACTTCCAGTTAAATATTGTTCGAAATGTTTTATTGTAACAAAATAATAAAATTAAAGTGTTAGGCTACACATGGTTTATATATTTACTGAATGTATTTTCTAGTCTAGCCTAATTTATAGGCTAATAATGTTTCTAGTTTGCTGAAGCATGTCCGACTTGCTTATCTTGAATAGGCTAACGGATTACAAAATGTAATGTTGCCAGATTAATGTCTCTCCAACAAAATAAAGACATTTTTAAAGGAAAATACAGTCATTAAAAAAGTTTTTGAGGTCGAATTATTAGCCATATAAAACTATTTCAAAAAAGAATCAGCCTACTGTTCTCGATGCGCGACGAAATGTGCATTAGAATCGAATGAAAAATTAACCTAACCTAAGACTAGACTTATTCTAAAAGCTGGGGGGAAAATAAACACTTAATTGAGGTCCCTTTACTTTTTTTCAGAGCTCACCACTTTGAGCAAAACTATTCAAATCAACATTTGACTAGCCAACGCTTTTTAAAACAGAAAGCTATTTGCTCGCCCCCATTTCGACAAAAATAAACGTCGTTCGAAGCTCCCTAGACCTCAGCAAAACTGTAGAATTACAATGAAACAAAGAAATCCAAGCGGCGTCGTTAACTTCCTGAGTAGCAAATGTCAATTCCAACCCCGTTCCCCCCATACGATTCGCCTCTCTTCCCAACCTTTCTTTTACCTGCGAGAGAGGCTCAATCCGCGGCGTTTTGTCGACTCCAGGTGCGCTAGTCTCCTGTTGCCTCGTTACTGCCTTCTATCCTGCCGCATTCTGAAAGGCTCTACTTCTGCCCAAGCCGTTGCTCCTTGTTTGGGCTGTGAGAGCAAGGATTTGCCAATGGAAAGATAATTAGTTTGTAAGCCTCTTACTATCGTACCAAAGGAATAATCCAAACCCGCCTCTGTCTCTCGTATTCTGCGATGTCACTGGCTCAAGTGCTTTTTTTCTTTTAAGGTGGAGCTCGCGGGAGGCAAGCAACATTAAAAGTGCTTCGATTTTGCTGGAGGACTATTGCAGCTGAGCAGATGAGGATGTTTGCTCCCTGGATTAAATTATTTAATGGAGATACATTTGGTCCAGCCCCTCTTTAGCCTATTGCTTGATTTAACAAGAGGCCTCTGTGATTCTGTATCTATGGTTCTCTGATGGTTTTGGGACTACATCGGAGAGAGACCTACGTTTTAACCATTAGGAATAATATTTTTATATTTTAATGCCTTTAATTGCTATTTCTAGCAAGTCTTTTGACCTCACATACACATATTACAAAAAATAGAAGTTATCCGAAATTCGTTCAGCAAAATCCTGCTTGGGTCATTTTACCATTGTTTTATGGGGACAATGATACAACATGATACATGTTATATAACATCTAAACATAATAGTAAGTACTTTTTTGCAACGGACATGTACGCAAACAGTCCTGATTGTGTCTGTCTGGATAAAGTTCGACAGGTGTTTACCTGCGGTGCCAGCAGACAAAAGAGTCTCTGCTAGGTGGAAAGGGAACGGAAAGGGGAGGGAGGGAGTATAACGGATCGACGGACTTGCCTGTACTGAATTGTATTTAAAAAAAATAAAAACATTTAGAAAGGCTATTTTGATATTACCTCTGATGATTACAATTAGCTATTTATAGATGTAGGGCAGCTGAAGCCTATCCAATTGCCATTGCGCATTTCACGCAGCCTTTTTTATTGTTATCCGACAATCTCTACATATGGTACAATACATAAACTAAATTAAATAAATAGTTAGTGCACTACTTTTTAGCTTCCCACAACATCAGCATTGCATATTATACTTTTTATTTAATTTAATCATATTATTTTTCTATTGTAGAATAGATCTAGCTATGCTGCATTTCTGATATTAAGCCATAGGCCTGTGATACAGAGAAAATGGCTGCATCTTCCCACCCCCACTCAAGGATTAGTTTAGTCGGCTGGAATACTGTTGAGCTTGCAGTTCTTGGGTTAAATTGATGTAGGAGATCAAATGACCGCGTCCAGATGGCCAATAATTATCAAGAAGAACTAAAAAGCAGCATTTCATATGAACAAGCTGCCACAATGCGGGATACGTCTGTCCCTATTACCCATCATGTTAAGGCTGACAATAGGCTTACACAATTTCAGATCTACCAATATGTGTATTGTAATTATCAAAACAGTTGAGATAATTGCCAAAAAATCATCATGCGCTTGTTTGGATGCATGTAAGACTAAAGTGAATGAAATTTGCCAATTTGTCCGCCGAGACATCCTTTCTGCTGTATATATTTCAGCACAATCATGATCTATATACAACCTGAAGAGGAGGACCATGACGTTGCAGAGAGTCCAAGCAGTTGACAGTCAACTCTTCGGCGAAGACGTCATCCATTCGTCCATAACGCATCGTCCATAACGCACAAACCCGTGAACGATAGCCAGGCCGTGCGGTTACGCAGCTGAGCGCCCTCACCACTAGGCCAAGGTCGCTCTACAAAGCTAAACTAGGTGGCATTCTTGAGCTTTGGATGGTCTAATATATGCAGGTGAATTCTACCCTATCCTCTCTGAGAGCTAACCAGAGTCCATTTACCTGCTGTTGATAATTGGACAGATATCGCTAGAGTGGGA
>NW_019947708.1:0-1227 GCF_002910315.2 Salvelinus sp. IW2-2015
TAAAGAAGCAATTATCTTTAGTTTAGATTTATGTAGTTATAATTTTGTAACACTATTTTAACATTATGCGCTCTGCAAAGCTGCACAAATTATTGATTTCGTATCATACGCATAGAGTTTTACAGCAGGCTTTTATTTTGAAGGCAAAATCGGAAAACCGGAAGTCTTGATGCTGCTGCCATGACGCTAATCAGAAACACCAAGGTGCTAGATAAAGAGGGACTCTCCGCAAATTATGTTCTCAATTCACGACACTTGCCCTCTGCTGGAAAGAAGGGGATCGTCATCGTAGCTCTTCTGTATTTCACTTTCTGTTTTACATATCAACATTTATTGATCAATTCTGTTTTACATAGAAATATGTATTTATTAATCAATTAGGAAATCAACCTGGAACCTAGAAAAACAAGACATTTTAACCTACTGCACTACCGTTCAAAAGTTTGGGGTCACTTAGAAATGTCCTTGTTTTTGAAAGAAAAGCAACTTTTTTTGTCCATAAAAATAACATCAAATTGATCAGAAATACAGTGTAGACATTGTTAATGTTGTAAATGACTATTGTAGCTGGAAACGGCAGATTTTTTATGGAATATCTACATAGGCGCACAGAGGCCCATTATCAGCAACCATCACTCCTATGTTCCAATGGCACGTTATGTTAGCTAATCCAAGTTTATCATTTTAAACGGCTAATTGGTCATTAGAAAACACTTTTGCCTTTATGTTAGCACAGCTGAAAACTGTTGTCCTGATTAAAGAAGCAATAAAACTGGCCTTCTTTAGACTAGTTGAGTATCAGGAGCATCAGCATTTGTGGGTTCGATTGCAGGCTCAAAATGGCCAGAAACAAAGACCTTTCTTCTGAAACTCGTCAGTCTATTCTTGTTCTGAGAAATTAAGGCTGTTCCATGTGAGTAATTGCCAAGAAACTGAAGATCTCGTACAACGCTGTGTACTACTCCCTTCACAGAACAGAGCAAACTGGCTCTATCCAGAATAGAAAGAGGAGTGGGAGGCCCCGGTGCACAACTGAGAAAGAGGACAAGTACATTACAGTGTCTAGTTTGAGAAACAGACGCCTCACAAGTCCTCAGCTGGCAGCTTCATTAAATAATACCCGCAAAACACCAGTCTCAACGTCAACAGTGAAGAGGCGACTCCGGGATGCTGGCCTTCTAGGCAGAGTTGCAAAGAAAAAGCCATATCTCAGACTGGCCAATGAAA
>NW_019947708.1:3818-5157 GCF_002910315.2 Salvelinus sp. IW2-2015
GGAGAGAGATGAGACGCACGGCGGAAACACTAAGAACGAAGACGCCACCGCGGACACTAAGAACGAGGAACGCCCCGCGATACCAAGAACGAGACGCCCGAGGTGGATACTTAAGAAGCGAGACGCGGGCTGGATAAAGGACTAGAAACAACTTGTGTTCTGTTGTGCAAGTCAGAGCTTTCTTGTACTTCCTCGTGTAAACAAGAGGCTCTTTGTGAGGTGACGTAATGAACTAGACGCGGCAGGCGATGTTTACATGGATACACACAAACAATCGGCATTCTAGCCACACACAACTTGTCCCGCACCTCTCTCTCACACACGTACATCAGACTCTGAGCTTCCCAGTTCAGCCAGCGTGGGGGGCCTTCAGGAGCCTCTTCCTCTGCACAGAGCCCTCCGCAAGCCCCTCCCAGCCCGGGAGCTGGTGGACAGGACAGGGTGCTGGCGACGTGCTTCCTTGGGGCATCTGGAGTGGACAGGTCTGTGGGAGGAGTCAGAGAGGACAAAGGAAAACAGTCACAGGGAGACAAGAAAATAGAAAAACTAAAGAGAAACCATTGAATGAGTAGMTCTGTCCAAACTGGTYCTGTAGACTGTTCAGTGCCTAAAWTAAGGGGTTAAATACAGGTTAAAAAAAAATAGTGTCCTGATCTTTCTTATGTCTCTCAGATATAGGACAGACACTTCAGAACAAACCTCCTTTAAAACAATTTTTTGGGGGGGTTGGGGGGGACTCTTGTTCCATATGGTCAATCTGTTATTCAATGCGTTTGTATGGGCTAATAGCAGCAAGGCCAACTAAACATTAATCATATCATTATGTATACATGTTTTATACTTCAAGGAGTCCTAGAATTCTAAATCAAAATGATGTTTGGTATGACCTTCTTAAAACAATTCCATATAGCTTAGTGGAATTGTATAAACGCTGTAAGTACAGAAACACAATGTTTTAAAAAAGGCACCAGCATTACGATGGGACTCATTGGGTTAAACTAGTTTACCTCTAGAGGCAACATCAATTATTACTGTCGAGAAGGAAAACTCAACTAAATATTGATGATACCGTCAGTAAAGACGCAAGAGTGACGCACATTGGTGCCCACGAAGACAGTTGATTTTACAGATACTATTTGGTAGTATTCTGAAATACATTTCCACTCACTATGTACATCATCTCTCACAGACACACAGGTGAAGGTGTGAGAACAGTACTAATACCTGAGCTGCGGTTCGGATCTTGAGGGGTGCTGATGCTTTTGACTGCTCCTATAGGAGGGAACATCTCCAATATGGTCCGGTCATCAACACCGGTTCTTCCTAAAAAAATAAAAAA
>NW_019947708.1:7763-20797 GCF_002910315.2 Salvelinus sp. IW2-2015
ACCCACGTCATTACCTAACCATACCAAAGATCCACCCAACCTCACCATTACCCCACCATGACCCCACTCCACCATTACACCACCATGACCCCACTCCACCATTACCCCACATGAACCCCACCCCACATGACCCCACCCCACCATGACCCCACCATACCAAAGATCCACCCAACCATATCCCTACTCATCCATAACATGGGAGAAGAGAGCATTGGAGAGAGGAAAGCAGGTCTGATGGAAGCATTCAATGTTAGAGTGTATAGAGATGGCAGTAGGTCCACTGAGGAGCTGTTAACTGTCAATGCTGTCCTGGTTTCAGTCTCACTCAGCTCTGTGAACACTGACTGGGTCTGAAGGCAGGAAGGCAGACGGCTGCCAGTGGATTAACTTTAAAAGCATGTCTGTGCTTGGGTCTGAACCTGGTAGATGTGATAAGTTGAACATGACATTCATCAGATGGGGGTTGATATTGTCACAGTAATTTATGAACACAAGGGAAACGGTGATTTGACTTACTGAATTGGAGTTTGGGCTCCACTAACTCACGTAGCTATACTCACTGCTAGCCTGCACTGGTAGTCTGGGCTGCATCATGTTGCGACGTCCCCTTGAGGCCCATCTGCTAGCCCCGGCCTGCTAGTTGTCTGAATCCCGTGCCTCCAGCTCGCCTAGTTACTCACTGGACCCTATGATCACTCGGCTACGCATGCCTCTCCCTAATGTCAATATGCCTTGTCTATTGCTGTTTTGGTTAGTGATTTGTCTATTTCACTGTAGAGCCTCCAGCCCTGCTCATATGCCTTAGCTAACCCTTTTGTTCCACCCTCCACACATGCCGTGACTTCACCTGGCTTAACTGGTGACTCTAGAGACAAAACCTCTCTAATCGTCACTCAACGCCTAGGTTTACCTCCACTGTACTCACATCCTACCATACCCTTGTCTGTACATTATGCCTTGAATATATTCTACCACGGCCCAGAAACCTGCTCCTTTTACTCTGTTCCGACGCACTAGACGACCAGTTCGTATAGCATTTAGCCATACCCTTATCCTCTGGTGATGTAGAGGTTAACCCAGGCCCTTCAGGTCCCAGTACTAACCTATTCCCCAGGCGCTCTCATTTGTTGACTTCTTACCGTAAAAGCTTGTTTCAGCATGTTAAACTCAGAAGCCTCCTCCCTAAGTTTGTTTTATTCACTACTTTAGCACACTTCACCAACCTGATGTCCTGCCATGTCTGAATCCTGGCTAAGGAAGGCCACCAAAAATCCTGAAATTCCCATCAATAACAATAACATTTTCCGTCAAGACAGAACTCCAAAGGGGGCGGAGTTGCAATCTACTGCAGAGATAGCCTGCAGAGTTCTGTCTTATATCCAGGTCTGTCCCAAACAATTCAAGCTTCTACTTTTTTTTTTTTTATCCACCTTTCAGAAACAAGTCTCTCACCGTTGCCGCTTGTTACAGACCCCCCTCAGCCCCCAGCTGTGCCGTGGACCCCCCCCCCCCATCTATCTTCAGTGTCTGTACTGTTAGGTGACCTAAACTGGGACATGCTTAACTTCACTAGGGGCACATTTGGAATTTTGGATGAAAAGCGTGCCCAAATTAAACTGCCTGATACACAGGCCCAGAAGCTAGGATATGCATATAAAATACTGTCTGTGAGTATAACAGAACTGATATGGCAGGTGAAAACCTGAGGAAAATCCAACCAGCAAGTACTATTATTTTGAAAGGCTGTGTTTCCATTGAAAGCCTATCCACCATACAAAGACTTGGGACCCAGTTCATGATCTCTATGGCTTCCTCTACACGTGGCCAGTCTTTATGCATTGTTTCAGGCTTTAACTCTGAAAAATGAGGGAGATACAGCACTTTCAATGAGTGGACAGTGGACATTTCCAGACACGAGTCCTGCACGTGATCAGGAATGCGCCTTTCTTGTTTCTCCTTTTCTATTGACAAAGCTTTTGTCCGGTTGAAATATTATTGATTAATTATGACAAAAACAACCTGAGGATTGACTTTTGACATGTTTCTATTAACTTTTATTGTACTGTTTTGACTTTGTCTTGATGTTAAGAGCATGCATTGTGCCTTTGAATTTCTGAACTAAACGCACCAACAAAACGGAGGTTTTTGGACATAGAGGGACATTATCGAACAAACAAAAAACATTTATTGTGTAACGAAGTCCTGTGAGTGCCATCTGATGAAGATCAAAGGTTAGTGATTCATTTAATAATTTCTGACTTTTGTGAGCCCTAGCCTTGGCTAGAAAATGGCTGTATGGTTTTCTGTGACTAGGCGCTGACCTAACATAACCGCATGGTGTGCTTTCTCTGTAAAGCCTTTTTGAAATCGGACACTGTGGTTGGATTTACAACAAGTGTATCTTTAAAATGGTGTAAAATACTTGTAGGTTTGAGGAATTTTAATTATGGGATTTCTGTTGTTTTGAATTTGGCGCCCTGCAATTTCACTGGCTGCTGTCGAGGTGGGACGCTACCGTCTCACTTATACCAGAGAGGTCAACACCCTGGCCGTCCTACAATCTAAGCTAGATGCCCTCAATCTCACAAATTATCAAGGAACCTACCAGGTACAACCCCAAATCCGTAAACATGGCTAATATGCCTTCTTTTCTTGCCGTGGTATCGGTTTGGTATCGAGTATTATGATACTAAGCCTTCTAACAAAATAAAAAGTATAATCTGTGACACTAATATAATAATGTGTCATACGTGGGTATGAAATGGATCGAGGGTCAACTTTTGCGTAACACCGAGCCGCGTCCCGGCTGCGTCCGAGCGRGTGTGTCCTGCTCACCCAGGCGGTTGCGTCGGATCATGTCAGGTGATACAGGCCGTAGCTTCCTCTCCTGTTTGATGCCCTCTAAGAGACGCTCATGGAGGGTCTGCGGCCACGCAGGGTGAGGCTTCAACTTCCTAGCAGTAACCTACAAGTAGACAGACAAGCAGATAATGAATTCTGTGCAGCAGAGACAGCTCATCAACCATCCACAATAAAACACGTACTGAAGCAACATACTGAAGCAGCTGCCCTTCCATTCAAGTCAACAAAACTGGATTCATCCCCTTAGGAGCAAGAAGGCGTTCACGAGTAAGGGAATAATTACAGTCTAGACGTGACAACTGTCCTCTCAGTCGTAGCAATAAAGAGGCTGCCAGACACACCATCTTTTCAATTCATCCCCATCGTGTCTGTCGTAGACAGCAGCCGGGTCCGTCAGATTCATCCTCATCATGTCTGTCGTAACACAGCAGCTGGTGTCAGAATTCATCCCCATCATGTCTGTCGTAGTACAGCAGCCGGGTCCGTCAGATTCATCCCCATCCTGTCTGTCGTAGAACAGCAGCTGGGTGTCAATTCATCCCATCATGTCTGTCGTAGCACAGGTCTGACGCACTAGACTATTTTAATCGCGACCATGTTAACAATGTGAAATAGGTCTGCAGCATAAGACATGCACGTTTTCACATTTCATATTGTTATAATATACATCATTGAACAGCACTCCCAGGGTTGAGAGACTAGGTCAGGACTCCCAGGGTTGAGAGGGACAGGTCAGGACTCCCAGGGTTGAGAGACTAGGTCAGGACTCCAGGGTTGAGAGACTAGGTCAGGACTCCCAGGGTTGAGAGACTAGGTCGGACTCCAGGGTTGAGAGACTGTCAGGAGCTCCCAGGGTTGAGAGACTAGGTCAGGACTCCCAGGGTTGGACTAGGTCAGGACTCCCAGGGTTGAGAGACTAGGTCAGGATCCCAGGGTTGAGAGACTAGGTCAGGACTCCCAGGGTTGAGAGACTAGGTCAGACTCCCAGGTTGAGAGACTAGGTCAGGACTCCCAGGGTTGGAAGACTAGGTCAGACTCCAGGGTTGAGAGACTAGGTCAGGACTCCCAGGGTTGAGAGACTGAGAGTCAGGACTCCCAGGTTGAGAGTGGTCAGAGACTAGGTCAGTACTCACAGGGTTGAGAGACTAGGTCAGGACTCCCAGGGTTGAGAGATGGTCAGACTAGGTCAGTACTCACAGGGTTGAGACTAGTCGGACTCCGGTTGAGAGACTAGTTAGTCTCACAGTTGAGAGACTAGGTCAGTACTCACAGGGTTGAGAGGTGGTCTGGAGCGGATGAAGTCCAGGATGACCTCATGAGCACATCTTCTTTAACCTGGAGGGATGTCTCCATTCAGCTGGAGTAACAACACATCAGAACAGGAGAGGTAGTGAGTAAACATACACACGCTAACGTCCCCTGTTATTTAACAGGAGAGGTAGTGAGTAAACACACACACGCTAACGTCCCCTGTTATTAACAGGAGAGGTAGTGAGTACTGGCTGAAACTTTCTACTTTTAAACTCGGACAAAACAGAGATGCTTGTTCTAGGTCCCAAGACACGAAAGAGATCTTCTGTTTAAACTGACAATTAATCTTGATGGTTGTAAAGTCGTCTCAAATAAACTGTGAAGGACCTCGGCGTTACTCTGGACCCTGATCTCTCTTTTGACGAACATATCAAGACTGTTTCAAGGACAGCTTTTTTCATCTACGTAACATTGCAAAAATCAGAAATTTTCTGTCCAAAAATGATGCAGAGAATTAATCCATGCTTTTGTTATTTCTAGGTTAGACTACTGCAATGCTCTACTTTCCGGCTACCCGGATAAAGCACTAAATAAACTTCAGTTAGTGCTAAATACGGCTGCTAGAATCCTGACTAGAACCAAAATATTTATCATATTACTCCAGTGCTAGCTTCCCTACACTGGCTTCCTGTTAAGGCAAGGGCTGATTTCAAGGTTTTACTGTTAACCTACAAAGCGTTACATGGGCTTGCTCCTACCATTCTTTCCGAGTTGGTCCTGCCGTACATACCTACACGTACGCTACGGTCACAAGACGCAGGCCTCCTAATTGTCCCTAGAATTCTCAAGCAACAGCTGGTGGCAGGGCTTCTCCTATAGATCTCCATTATTATGGAATGGTCTGCTACCCATGTGAGAGACGCAGACTCGGTCCTCAACCTTTAAGTCTTTACTGAAGACTTATCTCTTCAGTAGGTCATATGATTGAGTGTAGTCTGGCCCAGGAGTGTGAAGGTGAACGGAAAGGCTCTGGAGAAACGAACCGCCCTTGCTGTCTCTGCCTGGCCGGTTTCCCTCTCTCCACTGGGTTCTCTGCCTCTAACCCTATTACAGGGGCTGAGTCACTGGCGCTCTTTCATGCCATCCCTAGGAGGGGTGCGTCACTTGAGTGGTTGAGTCACTGAGTGATCTTCCTGTCTGGGTTGGCGCCCCCCCTTGGTTTGTGCCGTGGCGGAGACCTTTGTGGGCTATACTCGCCTTGTAAGTTGGTGGTTGAAGATATCCCCTAGTGGTGCGGGGGCTGTGCTTTGGCAAAGTGGGTGGGGTTATATCCTTCCTGTTTGGCCCTGTCCGGGGGTATCATCGGATGGGCCACAGTGTCTCCTGACCCTCCTGTCTCAGCCTCCAGTATTTATGCTGCAGTAGTTTATGTGTCGGGGGCTAGGGTCAGTTGGTTATATCTGGAGTACTTCTCGCTGTCTTATCGGTGTCCTGTGATGATTTAAGTATGCTCTCTCTAATTTTCTCCTTCTCTCTCTCTCGGAGGACCTGAGCCCTAGGACCATGCGTCAGGACTACCGGGCATGATGACTCCTTGCTGTCCCCAGTCCACCTGGCCGTGCTGCTGCTCCAGTTTCAACTGTTCTGCCTGCGGCTATGAACCCTGACTTGTCCACGGACGTGCTACTTCCCAGACCTGCTGTTTTCAACTCTCTAGAGACCGCAGGAGCGGTAGAGATACTCTCAATGATCGGCTATGAAAGGCAACTGACATTTACTCCTGAGGTGCTGACTTGCTACACCCTCGTTAACTTCTGTGTTATTATTATTTGACCATGCTGGTCATTTATGAACATCTTGGCCATGTTCTGTTATAATCTCACCCGGCACAGCCAGAAGAGAGACTATCCACCCTCATAGCCTGTGTTCCTCTCTAGGTTTCTTCCTAGGTTTTGGCCTTTCTAAGGAGTTTTTCCTAGCCACCGTGCTTCCACACCTGCATTGCTTGCTGTTTGGGGTTTTAGGCTGGGTTTCTGTACAGCACTTCGAGATTTTTGTCTGAAGTACGAAGGGCTATATAAAATATATAATACTTTGAATTTGATTTGAGTACAACACACACATGCTAACGTCCCCTGTTATTGTAATGGAGAGAGGTTAGCACATGTCTTGAGGGTATCATTTGTCATCGTCTCACTCATTATTCAGGACTATCCGTAATCATGGTAGAATCCACATGAACGGACAAGTTTACGAAACATATTCTATTGTTATTACCATCCATTTCTATTGAAGCAGAAAGTCATCTGAAACTATCACAACAGCAACACATCAATAAGTTTGATGTGATCATTACGTCCTTGAGTGGTGGACAAACACTAAAGTTGAGTCCTTTAATACGGTTGGTTCTGAGAATAGGAAAATATACTATTCATGTCACTGATGGAGTCCAGAGGGTCTACCCAGAAGTAATGTTTATATAGGAGGAAGGTATATAGTGGAGGGTCTACACCAGAAGGTAATGGTATAGGAGGAAGGATTAGTGGAGGTCTACACCAGAAGGTAATGTTATAAGGAGAAGGTAATAGTGGAGGGTCTACACCAGAAGGTAATGGGTATTAGGAGGAAGGTATATAGTGGAGGGTCTACACCAAGAAGTAATGGTATAGGAGAAGGTATTAGTGGAGGGTCTACACCAGAAGGTAATGTTATAGGAGGAAGGTATATAGTGGAGTCTACACCAGAAGGTAATGGTGTATTAGGAGGAAGGTAATAGTGGAGGGTCTACACCAGAGTAATGGTATAGGAGGAAGGTATATAGTGGAGGTCTACACCAGAAGGTATGGGTTATAGGAGGAAGTATATAGTGGAGGTCTACACCAGAAGGTAATGGTTATAGGGAGAAGGTATATAGTGAGGGGCTACACCAGAGGTAAGTTATAGGAGGAAGGTATAGTGGAGGGTCTACACCAGAAGGTAAGTTTATAGAGGAAGGTATATAGTGAGAGGTCTACACCAGAAGGTAATGGTTATAGGAGGAGGTATATAGTGGGGGGGTCTACACAGAAGGTAATGTTATAGGAGGAAGGTATATTAGTGGAGGGTCTACACCAGAAGGTAGGGTATAGGAGGAGGTAATAGTGGAGGGTCTACACCACAAGTTAAGGATGGAGGGAAGGTATATAGTGGGTGTACACCAGAAGGGTTATAGGAGGAAGATTATAGTGGAGGGTCTACACCAGAAGTAATGGTTATAGGAGGAAGGTATTATAGTGGGAGGTCTACACCAGAAGTAATGGTTATAGGAGGAAGGTAATAGTGGAGGTCTCTACACCAGAAGGAGTATTATAGGAGGAAGGTATATAGTGGAGGGTCTACACCAGGAGTAATGGTATAGGAGAAGGTATATAGTGGAGGGTCTACACCAGAAGTTGGGTGTATAGGAGGAAAGTATATAGTGGAGGTCTACACCGGAAGGGTATATAGTGGAGGTCTACACCGGAGGAAGGTATATAGTGGAGGGTCTACACCACGTAAGAGGTATATAGTGGCGGGTCTACGACCGAGATGTAATGTGTTAGGAGGAAGGTATATAGTGGAGGGTCTACACCAGAAGGTAATGGTTATAGGAGGAAGGTATATAGTGGAGGGTCTACACCAGAAGGGTTATAGGAGGAAAGTATATAGTGGAGGGTCTACACCAGAAGGGTTATAGGAGGAAGGTATATAGTGGAGGGTCTACACCAGAAGGGTTATAGGAGGAAAGTATATAGTGGAGGGTCTACAACAGAAGGTAATGGTAATAGGAATAAGGTATATAGTGTGTGCAACTAATCTTGGAATGTGTTGAGTGCAGGGAAGCGATTCCATGTGGCAGGCATTGATAAGGGGAGATGGGTGGAGATCTTAGAAACTAACAATGTCACTGAGGCAGAGAGGGTAATGTATCATGTTTACATTATGTCAGGATATGTTACTGAGGCAGAGAGGGTAATGTATCATGTTTACATTATGTCAGGATATGTCACTGAGGGAGAGAGAGGGTAATGTATCATGTTTACATTATGTCAGGATATGTTACTGAGGCAGAGAGGGTAATGTATAATGTTTACATTATGTCAGGATATGTTATTGTTAGCCATCAGGGATCCTCTGGGAGGAGAAGACACAGTCTGGTACCAGTCACCATGACAGCCTTGAGTTGGGGAGGAGTGAGCACTTTGGGGTAGAGGTCAGGTCAGATGAAGTGAGGAAGAACAGATATCACTAAGGTTCTGCTTAGCAACAGGCATGCATTGGCTGTTCAGTTGTGGAGGAGGAGACTCAGCCTAGCAGAAAGGGTTAAATATCAGTGCTTGTGTGAAATGTTTTTCATCTGAATTACAGCTGTAAGGACCCTTTGGGAAGAATTAAACTTGGTTAAGCTTCTCTAGTGTCCGTGAGTTAATTACTCTGAAAACTTAGAACCTAATACACATACAGTGCATTTGGAAAGACTCCAGACCCCTTGACTTTTTCCACAGTTAGACTTATTCTAAAATTGATTAAATAAATAAAAACATTGTTAATCTACATAATACCCCATAATGACACAGTGATAATAGGTATAGAAAGTTTTTTAAAAATTAAAAAATAATAACCTACATTCAAATCATAGATCACATGCGCCGAATACAACAGGTGTAGACCTTACAGTGGAATACTTAAAAGCCCTTAAACAATGCTTTAAGAAAAATAAGTAAAAAATATTTAAAGAGCAGCAGTAAAATAACAGTAGCGAGGCTATATACAGGGTGTTACGGTACAGAGTCAATGTGGAGGCTATATACAGGGTGTTACGGTACAGAGTCAATGTGGAGGCTATATACAGGGTGTTACGGTACAGAGTCAATGTGGAGGCTACATTACCAGCGGTGATTACGTACAGGTCAACTGTGGCAGGGTATATACAGGGGGTCCCGCGACATCAATATGGCGCTTTATTACAGGGTTACGGGACGAGTCAATATGGAGGCTATATACAGGGTCGTCCCGGACCAGTCAATATGGAGGCTATATACAGGGGTCCCGGGACAGTCATATGGAGGCATATTATAACAGGGGGTACCGGGACATGCAATATGAGGCTATTATACAGGTGACCGGGACATCAATATTGGAGGCCTCATACAGGGGTACCGGCAGTCAAATATGGAGGCTATATACAGGGTTACCGGGACAGCAAATATGGAGGCTATATACAGGGGTACCGGCACAGGTCAAATATGGAGGCTAATACAGGGGTACCGGGACAAGTCAATATGGAGGCTATATACGGACCAGGACATCAATATGGAGGCTATATACGGGGGTATCCGGGACAGGTCAATATGGAGGCTATATACAGGGTACAGGACAGTCAATACTGTGGCCATATATCGAGGAGTACCGGGACAGTGCTGGCCTCAAAGCGAGCATATAAGTCATTTAGCGTTGTCTTGGTAGGTCGTTGTCACGTGGCAGCTTCACGTTGTCGTCCTCGGGATCTCTATTAGTTTTTGCAAGTGCCCTTGCCACAATCGACGAGCATCGGAGCTGTGGTGAGTACGATTCAATCTGAACCGTCGCCCTAGTCTAAGTCCTGAGCGCTCTGGAGCAGGTTTTCATCAAGAAATCTCTCAATACTTTGCTCTCTCACGTTCATTCCTTCCCTCCCATTACCTCCATTCCTCGATCACTAGCTCACTCGTCTCTGCTCCCTGAAAAACAACAGACTAATGACTGCACCATCACCGTAGGGATGGTGCCAGGTTTACTCCAGATGTGACACTTGATACTCAAGCCAAAGAGTCTTGTTTCTCATCGGTAGAAGCTCTTTAGGCGCATTTTGGCAAACGCCAAGCGGGGCTGTCATGTGCCTTTACTGAGGAGTGGCGCGTCTGGCCACTCTACCAAAGGCCTGATTGGTGGAGTGCTGCAGAGTGTCCTTCTTGAAGTGCTCCCATCTCCATAGAGGAACTCTGGAGCTAGTTTAGTGACCATCGGGTTCTTGGTCACCTCCCTGAACAAGGCCTTGTCCCCGATTGCCAGTTTGGCCGGGCGGCAGCTCTAGAAGAGTCTGGTGGTTCCAAATTTCTTCCATTTAAGATGATGGAGGCCACTGTTCTTGGGGACCTTCAATGTTTGCAGACATTTTGTTACCCTTCCTCAGACCTGTGCCTCGAACACTATCCGTGTCAGTATTAGTACTGTTCTACACCTTCACCTGTGTGTGTGTGTGTGTGTGTGTGTGTGTGTGTGTGTGTGTGTGTGTGTGTGTGTGTGTGTGTGTGTGTGATGATGTTCAGTGTTGGACTTGACGAGTGGAAATGTATTGTGTAGATTATGAGGGACAATTATTTAAATCAATTTTAGATAAAGGCTTTTACATAACATGTGGAAAAAGGAAGAGGGTCTGAATACTTTCCAATGCTTCGTATGAAAACACCCGTATCCAAACACCCGGATCCAAACACCCCGGTCCAAAACCCCGGATCCAAACACCCCGATCCAACACCCCGGAGCCAAACACCCCGGATCCAAACACCCCGATCCAACACCATCTCAGAGTAAAATGCTGATCTAGGATCCAATCATGTTACTCGTCACACGCTTCGTAAACAACAGACTAACGGTTACATGAAATAGCCTGAGTTCCTCCTGTCCATCCAATCTGATTGATTTGATCTGAAAGGCCAAACTGATCATAGAGCAGAAATCCAACGTTTTATGAATACGAGCTCAGAGACGTGGAGCCAGGCTAACAGATGAAACCCTCCCTCATGATGACTTAAAAACAACATGACACTCTACCCCTTCCTTGAGAAATATTCTTCCATGTTAAAGTCCCTCACCATGCGTTCCTGAGTTTGTTATCGTTTGAAGCGGATGTCATCCATCAGCATCTCGTAAGGCGTGAGCTGAACTCTATAGGTGAGAGGGCTGTACTGTCTTCCTGGACCTTCTTCAGCTTGACCCGTTACGCAGGTCACCCATCACCTGCATCCAGAACTTCGCCTGAGGGACACAGGACAATGCGAGGGTTGGGGTTCATTTCATTTCTAATTCTAGTCAATTCAAAAGTAAACCAAATTAAAAATTCCACATTTAGAGAATTGGAATGCAACTTTCAGTGTACTTCCTGAATTGAAATTGACCCCAACCACAGACAATAGTGTCAAGTATCAGACCTTTCCTGTGTAGCCATCTAGGTGCCAAGTATCAGACCTGTTCCTGTGTTGAGCACATCTGGTGCCAAGTATCAGACCTGTTCCTGTGTTGAGCACATCTAGGTGCCAAGTATCAGACCTGTTCCTGTTGAGCACATCTAGGTGCAAGTATCAGACCTGTTCCTGTGTTGAGCACATCTAGGTGCCAAGTATCAGACCTGTTCCTGTGTTGAGCACATCTAGGTGCCAAGTATCAGACCTGTTCCTGTGTTGAGCACATCTAGTGCCAAGTATCAGACCTGTCTCTGTGTTGAGCGATAAAGAATTTATGGTTTTCTTACCACTACTACCCCAGCCTCCGCATGTCGTCAGAAAGCGGATTTTTCTGGTTTTCAGGGTACAGTTATTTTCAAGCTAACTTCCGTTCCCGCCCCCGCTACACTAGGTTCCTCTCTACCCAGTCAGCATTCTGTAGCTCGTTGACATCTCGATTGGTTTCCTCCAGTGTCTCGCTCCATCCGCCGCAGGTTCTACAAGGTACAGGGGAAGACAGGAATGGAGAGCGTGAGAGGTTATATGTTTAATACACTCTGGGAGGTATTTTGCTGTGTTGCTACGCACTAGGGCTCTGGGTCAACACTATGAAGATCATGGGCAGTGTTATTTCCCGTGTATGTCTGGCACACTTCTCAATCAATATGTTTTCATGTGATGAGGATGTCAGATATAGGTCTTGTTCAATCAGACAGTCCACATTGAATTCTCCGTGTGGAACTAATGATGCCTTTTAAAATGTGTCAGCTCCTCACTAGACTAGGTGGTCACAGCAGAGCCCCACTGTCTCTCAGGATATACTGTCCCAGTCTACACAGCCAGCTGGCTCTCTCAGGATATACTGTCCCAGTCTACACAGCCAGCTGGGTTTTCAGTATACTGTGGAGACAGGATCAAAGAACTCTGGGGAACGGTCATGGTGTACGTCATGGTTAACTACTCATGTGCGTTTTGGTAGCGAACACAAACTCAAGTCCTTTTGTTTAATACTAGAATACCTCCATCAAATGCCGCGCATTACCTCCGAGAGAGTTCTCTTCGGTCACCGTCATAGCCGTGTATATTCTTCCTGAAGCCGATACCACGAAGGCGCTCAAGGAAACACACACTAGATTTTGTTCAAACTGGAAACCGCATATCTGAGGCCACATTTCTCGTACCGTACCGTCAGACCCACTTAGGGCATGGTTATAGCAAGTCGATTCAACTCATGATAACGTACGGCTTCCAAAGTTTTCTCAGACAGCGATTGCCTGCCCGCTATTCTTGCCGCATCAAAAATCAATCTGGCTTTCTCGCTCTAACTTTCGGATACGGACTAAAACGCCCTCCGCCACCCCCCTTCTGCAAATCAGATCACGCCTCCATTTTCCGGTATACCTCTCTTGTCTCTCTCTTAATCACCTCACAGGACAGAATACTTCAAAAATGGTATCCTTTGTTTTTTGTGTCAAAAGAGCACAAAGCGTTTAGGAAATATTTGAAATTTAATGATACTATCCTCTTTACAAAAATTTCATAGACACAACCGTTTTCATATTTCCTTGGATCAAATGTATGCAATTTCTTCTTATTCATTCACACTATGCATGCAACTTATCCCACTGACTACTGTACCAAAGGAACTCCATCGTATGGTACCTGTACAGATGAAACGAATAAATCCTCTCCTCTTCTTTT
>NW_019947708.1:20822-28002 GCF_002910315.2 Salvelinus sp. IW2-2015
GAGCACATCGAGGTGCCAAGTATTCAGACCTGTTCCTGTCCTGTGTTGAGCGATAAGAGAATTATGGTTTTTCTTACCACACCGTCCGCAGTGTCGTCAGAAAGCGGATTTTTCTGGTTTTCAGGGATACAGTATTTTCAAGCTAACTTCCGTTTCCCCTTAAACTGACACGGGGACTCCGCCCCCGCTACACTAGGTTCCTCTTACCCAGTCAGCATTCTGTAGCTCGTTGACATCTCTGATTGGTTCCTCTCCAGTGTCTCGCTCCATCCGCCGCAGGTTCTACAAGGTACAGGGGGAAGACAGGAATGGAGAGCGTGAGAGGTTATATGTTTAATACACTCTGGGAGGTATTTTGCTGTGTTGCTACGCACTAGGGCTCTGGGTCAACACTAGAAGATCATGGGCAGTGTTATTTACCCGTTGTATGTCTGGCACACTTCTCAATCAATATGTTTTCATGTGATGAGGATGTCAGATATAGGTCTTGTTCAAATCAGACAGTCCACATTGAACTTCTCAGTGGGGATAAAGCAATGTGGAACTAATGATGCCTTTTAAAATGTCTGCCAGCTCCTCACTACACTACTGGTGGTCACAGCAGAGCCCCACTGGCTCTCTCAGGATATACTGTCCCAGTCTACACAGCCAGCTGGCTCTCTCAGGATATACTGTCCCAGTCTACACAGCCAGCTGGGTTTTCAGTATACTGTGGAGACAGGATCAAAGAACTCTGGGGAAACGGTCATGGTGTACGTCATGGTTAACTACTCATGGTGCGATTTTGGTAGCGAACACAAACTCAAGTCCTTTTGTTTAATCAACCTAGAATACCTCCATCAAATGCCGACCGCATTACCTCCCGAGAGAGTTCTCTTCGGTCACCGTCATAGCCGTGTATATTCTTCCTGAAGCCGATACCACGAAGGCGCTCAAGGAAACACACACTAGATTTTGTTCAAACTGGAAACCGCATATCCTGAGGCCACATTTCTCGTAGCTGGGGACGTTAAAAAAGCTCATCTGAATAATACGCTACCAAAGTTTTACTAACACATTGCCTGCGCRACTCGCGCATCAAAAACTCAATTGCTTGTCGCCCTTTCAGAACGGCTAACAGGCCCTCTCCCCCACCCCCCCTTCTGCAAATCAGATCACGCCTCCATTCCGTCCCTCTCTTCCTACAGGCAGAAACTAAAAAAGGAAGTACCTGTTGTCGTGACGTTGGCCTGTTGGTGGGGTTTATGACCCCCATAAATACCTTTCCCCCTTATCTCTCTCTCTATACTCTACAGAGTGACTATTGGAAAGCCCTTTGTTAACAGAGAGTCTGAAAACATCAAAAGTTGAAAATATGCGTTGGTACTTAAAGATTATGATATCAGATCAGTTGTCATCTGAGACATGATTACTGATGATAGGACGACAAACTGTATCTGGGAAAATCTACACATTCTAGTTATGAGATTCACATGGAATTGTTGTGCAATTTAAATGTATAAATATGAAACTATTTGTGAAAAGATTAAATGTAATTTTAGCTTCTAATTGAGAGAATTGTTTCCATAAGGTAAACTCTGTTCACTCAGTGGCCCCGCCCAAGTGAAAGAACATTGGTTGTGAACTATGAAACACACCCCTCTCTCCCCTACTACATAAGCCCTTTACGAAAATGTAACATTTGTGTTCCCGAGGACAATGGTCCAGACGTTAAGGGCTAATATCAAACTACAGAACTAAGCCAACTTCAGCGTGAGCTCAAAGTATGACAACTTGGTATGAACTTTGAACTCTTATTCACTAAAGAAGTGATACCTCCTAGCCGTTGAGGTAGCAGCAGACTTGAACGCAGAGAACAATGGGAGAAACTCCCCAAATACAGGTGTGCCAAGCTTGTAGCATCATACCCAATAAGAATAGAGGCTGTAATCTCTGCCAAAGGCGCTTCAACAATGAACTGAGTTAAACCGTCTGAAGTAGTATGTATGTAAATGTAATAAMTGTTCTGTCATTAAGGGGTATTGTGTGTACACTGATTTTTTAAAATGTTTTATCAGTTGTAGAATAAGTCTGTAACGTAACAAAATGTGGAAGTAGTAAATGTACTGTATTCTAGTGAAATCCATCCTATTCAACTATTGCTGTAAATACTATTCTATGCAAGTATTCTTAAGATATACTAGACACTCAAACTCAGATTTTTACTATTTTTCTACATTGTAGAATAATAGTGAAACATCAAAACTATGAAATAACACATATGGAATCATGAGTAACCAAAAAAGTGTTATTATATTTATGTAGAAATGTAGAAAATAGTACAAATACAAAAATCTTAAATGAGTAGGTGTTCTTAAACTTTTGACAAGTAGTGTACACACACACACTTTGACATCACTCGTGCTAACATTTATTAATTCCATTATTTTTGTTTTTAGATGTGTGTATTTCTGTTTATTGTTAGATATATTACTGCACTGTTGGAGCTAGGGGCTTCCACTACACCTGGAGTAACATCTGTTAAATAGGGAGGTACAGGATGGTGGTAGGAGTAAGGGAGGGAGAGGTGGTAGGAGTGAGGGAGGGAGAGGTGGTAGGAGTGAGTGAGGGAAAGGAGGTAAGGGATGGTGGTAGGAGAGAGAGAGAGAGAGAGAGAAAGGAGGTAAGGGATGGTGGTAGGAGAGAGAGAAAGGGAAAGGAGGTAAGGGATGGTGGTAGGAGAGAGAGAGGGAAGGTAAGGCATGGTGGTAGGAGTGAGGGAGAGCGAGAGAGGGGAAGCGATGTAAGGTAAAGGAGGAGACCGTAGTAGCTTAATCCTGCTGCAGTCAGAGCAGCCAGGTTATAAATGGTGTGGGGAAGGAGAGGAAGCCACTGTAGACTATTTAGATACAGCACGGAGACCTCCCAGTGTCCTTTGCCTCACTGACCCAGTTAAACCAGTCAGTCCCCTGCTGTCATCCCATCACGCCTGGGGCTTCCCTCTGACTGGCTGCTCACTGTGCGGTGGACTCGACCCCGTTGAAACGCTCCCTTGTGAATCATTAATCTGTTGAAACTGTGAAGTAAATCATTAATCTCCTGACTGAGTGAATTAGTGTTACTGGTCTAGCAGTAAGTAGGCTACTGAATTAGGTCCAGGAACCCTTCTGAATAGGCTGAAACCTGGACAGTGTTTTCTGAATATGGATAAACTGACAACACCAAGCAGCTGGGTCTCCTTTTGGAGATGTGCCATGCCATGGTTCAGATCCTCATATTCTGAGCAGGTCTGCAGAATACGGGATCATTCTAGCTAATTGATCCTTCTAGCTAATTGATCATTCTAGCTAATTGATCATTTAAACACTTCTACTGGTAGAGCTGTTGATCAGACTCCGGGCCTCTCCAACACACATTATGTCAAACTGATCCTGTAACAGTAGCTAGTCATACGTATCCACATAGGTACCGTAACTAGTTCTGGACTGTATCCACATAGTGTAACCTGTAAACATACTATCTGACTGTTATCCACTATATACCTGTAACAGTACTAGTCCTGACTGTATCCACTACCTAGTACCTGTACTAGTCTGACTGTTATCCACATAAGGCTACCGTAACAGTACTAGTCTGACTGTATTCCACCTAAGGTACCGTTACTAGTCTGACTGTATCCACTATAGGTACCTGTAACAGTAGCTGACTTGTCACTAGTACTGTAGTCACTTATCCATTATAGTACCTGTACTAGTCGGACTGGATCCACTATAGGTTACCGTACTAGTCGTACTGTATCCACTTAGGTACCTGTAACAGTACTAGTTCTACTGTATCCACCATAGTTACCTTAACATTAAGTTAGTGACTGTATCCACTATAGTCTACCTGTAACCAGTACTCAGTTCTGACTGTATCCACTATAGGTACCTGTAAATACTAGTCTGACTGTCTCCACTTAGTTACCTAAGACTAGGTCTACTGTATCCACTATAGTGATACCTTGTAACTACTTCTGACTGTATCCACTATTAGGTACCTGTAACGTACGTAGTCTGACTGTATCCACTAGTATTATCGTACTGAGTCGTGTTCACTGTTATGTCAGCACTTATACTGTATTCACTAAGGTCCGTTAGTCTGATGTATCCACTTAGTCACCTATAGTTATGTTCCACTATAGCTACCTGTACTATCTGACGTATCCACTATAGTTACTGTAACAGTATGTCTGACTGTATCCACTATAGTCTACCTGTAACAGTACTAGTCTGACTGTATCCCTATAGTTACCTGGTACTAGTCTGACTGTTATCCACGTATAGGTTACCGAGTACTAGTCCTGACTGTATCCACTATAGGTACCTGTACAGGTACATTGAACTGTATCCACTATAGTACCTGTAACAGCTACTAGCTCTGACTGTATCCATATAGGTACCTGGACATACTAGTCTGACTGTTATCCACTATAGGTAACTGTAACAGTACTAGTGCTGAACTATGTATCCTTAACTACTAGTTACTGTACCAAGTTACGTACATCGACGTTCCACTAGTATGTACTGGACTGTATCCACATGAGTACTTACTGCTACTTACACTAAGTTACTTACTAGTCTGACTGTATCCACTATTAGTTACCTGTAAGTCGAGTATACTTAGTACTGCAGGCTGACGATTCCACTATAGTTACCGTACAGTTACTAGTCTGACTGTATCCACTATAGTTAACCTGGTTACTAGTTACAGTATCCACTTAAGACTGTATGTAACTACGCTGAGCTGTCATTTGGTACCTTGTAACAGTACGTAGTCTGACTGTAATCCACTATAGTTACCTGCTAACTAAGTCTGACTGTATCCACTATAGTTACCTTAACAGTACTGTCTGACATGTATCCACTATAGGTACTATGACATACTAGTCTGTACTGTATCCACTATAAGGTACCCTGTAACAGTACTAGTCTGACTTATCCACTATAGGTTACCGCTGTAACATACTAGTCTGACGTATCCACTATAGTTACCTGTAACAAGTACTAGTCTGACTGTATCCAACTATAGTACTTAACATGTAACACAGTATACGTATAGTACTGTAATCGCTTCACTATAGTACCTTAACAGTACTAGTACTGAACTGATCCCACTATAGGTCCAGTAACAGTTACTAGTCTGATGTATCCACTATAGGTACCTGTAACAGTACTAGTCTGACTTACCATATAGGTACCTGTACAGTACTAGTCTGACTGTATCACTATAGGTTACCTGTAACATACTAGTCTGACTGATCCACTATAGGTACCTGTATAGTACTAGTCTACTGTATCCACTATTATAGTTACCTGTAAACAGTACTAGTCTGACTATCCACTATAGTTACCTGTACAGTACTAGTCTGACTGTTCCATAGTCCTGACGTACTATCTGAGGTATCCCAAGGTCTGCTAGACATGATCCACTATAGTCTGAAAGTACTAGTCTGACTTACCTATTTCGACTTAACTGTACCACTTAGAACCGTAACAGTACTAGTATGACTGTATCACTATAGTGTACTGTAACCAGTACTGTCTGACTGTATCACTATAGGTTACCTGTACATATACTAGCTATGTATCCACTATAGTTACCTGTTACAGTTTCACTGTTCTGAACTCATTACAGGAAGGGAGGCGGAACTAATTACTGGCCTGGGTGCCAGTCCATTGTGCTGCTCAATGCCAAAACTTTGTTTGGCTTTTTTAAATAAGAGGCAATTGAGTTAGAAGATCTCAGGTAAGCGGACTAGGATCTGGGACCAGGCAGGGGTACTACAGATCTGTGGTACCAGCTATAGGAGGAGTAACTACGGATCTGGGACCAGGCTATAGGAGAGGACTACAGATCTGGGACAGCTGAGGACTAATTGGAAGCTTAGAGAGACTACAGATCTGGAGACCAGGCTATAGGAGGAGACAACAGATCTGGGGACCAGTCATAGGAGGAGGACTACAGATCTGGGAACCAGGCTATAGGAGGAGGACTACAGAGTCTGGACCAGGCATAGGAGGTGAGACAACATATCTGGGACCAGGCTATAGGAGGAGGACTACCAGATCTGGACCAGCTATAGAAGGAGACTACAAGATCTGGGACCAGGCTATAGGAGGAGACACAACTGGGACCAGGTATAGGAGGAGACTACAGATTGGGAACCAGGCTATAGGAGGACGAGACTACAGGATCTGGGACCAGGCCTATAGGAGGAGACTCAACGATCTGGGTACCAGGCTATAGGAGGAGACTACGAGATCTGGGACCAGGCATAGGGAGAGACTACGGATCTGGGACCAGGCTATAGGAGGAGGACACAGGATCTGGGACCAGCGATAGAGGAGACTACGGACTGGACCAGCGTCTATAGGAGGAGAAGCCGTTCCTCCCCCAGGGAACATCATCCATCAACAACCTCTCTCGTCACACTCTGTTGCTGGCTGGTTCTCAAGCTCCTCTCCTTAATGATCTGTGTATACATTGAAATGATCAGGGTATGACTTGTCCTTCCTCATTCTCCAGCTGTGTACGTCCCACCTGCCCAGCCCTCTGATGCCAGAACCACTCACCAGGCTGTGTGTCGGGCGCTCTACGCCGAGACCAGAGAGTACCACCTTCCTGGAGAAGATCAAGAGATGCCAAAGAGGTGAGCCCCTGCCGTACCAAATCACTAAGCAGTTTGAGTCCTACCGTTTACCCAATCACTAAAGAGGTGCAGGCTCCTGACACATTTATTCACCCAATCACTAAAGAGGTGAGGCCCCTGACACGTTATTCACCCAAATCACTAAAAGGGACGGCTCCTTGACACGTTTATTCACTAAAGAGTGCAGGCTCCTGACCTCAGCAGCAGCTGATCAGTTTGACATAAGTGTGTTGGAGAGGGCCCCTGACTCAGCTGCAGTGCAATGGTTGAAGAGGCTGACATAACGACAGTTCTTGTATGTGTTGTTGAGAGGCCCCTGACTCAGCAGCTGATCAGTGACAATGTGTTTGAGAGCCCTATCCCTGCCATGACATAATGTGTGTTGGAGAGGCCCCTGGACTCAGCAGCAGCTGATCAGTTTACGATAATTGTGTGTGGAGAGGCCCCTGACTCAGCAAGAGCCTGATCAGTTTGACATAATGTGTTGTTGGAGAGGCCCCTGACTCAGCT
>NW_019947709.1:0-6853 GCF_002910315.2 Salvelinus sp. IW2-2015
CTTAGGGCTCTTTCGCTCGGTTGGGGGGTCAGATCTGTCCATAGTCCAAACTTCTCCCCTGTCACATGTCTGGCTGTTGGTCATGTAGGAGGTCAGAGTTGTCTATATGTTGTCAAATCTTTTCGGCGGGTTGTTCACGTGTCTTGGTAGGGTATGTAGAGGTCACGAGTGTCTGAGTCAAACTCCTGTCATGTCGTCTTGGTAATGTAGGGGTCAGAGTGTCATAGTCAAACTCCCTGTCACTGTCGTTCTTGGTAATGTAAGGGGTCAGAGTGTCATAGTCAAACTCCTTGTCACTGTCGTCTTGGTAATGTAGAGGTCAGAGTGTCATAGTCAAACTCCCTGTCACTGTCGTCTTGGTAATGTAAGAGGGTCAGAGTGTCATAGTCAAACTCCTTGTCACTGTCGTCTTGGTAATGTAGGGGTCAGAGTGTCATAGTCAAACTCCCTGTTCACTGTCGTCTTGGTAATGTAGGGGTCAGAGTGTCATAGTCAAATCCCTGTCACTGTCGTCTTGGTAATGTAGAGGTCAGAGTGTCATAGTCAACTCCCTGTCACTGTCGTCTTGGTAATGTAGGGTCAGAGTGTCATAGTCAAACTCCCTGTCACTGTTCGTCTTGGTAATGTAGAGGTCAGAGTGGTCATAGTCAACTCCCTGTCAGCTGTCGTCTTGAGTAATGTAGAGGTCAGAAGTGTCATAGTCAAACTCCCTGTCACTGTCGTCTTGGAATGTAGGGTCAGAGTGTCAATAGTCAAATCCCTGTCACTGTCGTCTTGGTAATGTAAGGGGTCAGAGTGTCATAGTCAAAACTCCTTGTCACTGTTGTCTTGGTAATGTAGGGGTTAGAGTGTCATAGTCAAACTCTGTCACTGTCGTCTTGGTAATGTAGGGGTCAGAGTGTCATAGTCAAACTCTTGTCACTGTTCGTCTTGGTAATGTTAGGGGTCAGAGTGTCATAGTCAAACTCCTGTCACTGTCGTCTTGGTAATGTAGGGGTCAAGATGTCATAGTCAAATCTCCTGTCACTGTTCGTCTTGGTAATGTAGGGGTCAGAGTGTCATGTCAAACTCCTCTGTCACTGTGTTTTGGTAAATGTAGGGGTCAGAGTGCTCATAGTCAAACTCCCTGTCACTGTCGTCTTGGTATGTAGGGTTCAGAGTGTCAATAGTCAAACTCTGTCACTGTCGTCTTGGTAATGTAGGCGGTCAGAGTGTCATAGTCAAACTCCCTGTCACTGTCGTCTTGGTAATGTAGGGGTCAGAGTGCATAGTCAAACTCCTTGTCACTGTTGTCTTGGTAATGTAGGGGTCAGAGTGTCATAGTCAAACTCCCTGTCACTGTCGTCTTGGTAATGTAGGGGTCAGAGTGTCATAGTCAAACTCCTGTCACTGTCGTCTTGGTAATGTAGGTCAGAGTGTCATAGTCAAACTCCCTGTCCTGTCGTCTTGTAATGTAGGGGTCAGAGTGTCATAGTCAAACTCCCTGTCACTGTCGTCTTGGTAATGTAGAGGTCAGAGTGTCATAGTCAAACTCCCTGTCACTGTTCGTCTTGGTAATGTAGGGTCAGAGTGTCATAGTCAAATCCCTGTCACTGTCGTCTTGGTAATGTAGGGTCAGAGTGTCATAGTCAAACTCCCTGTCACTGTGTCTTGGTAATGTAGGGTCGAGTGTCATAGTCAAACTCCTTGTCACTGTGTCTGGTAATGTAGGGTCAGAGTGTCATAGTCAAACTCCTGTCACTGTTGTCTTGGTAATGTAGGGTCAGAGTGTCATAGTCACTCCCTGCACTGTCGTCTTGGTAATGTAGGGTCAGAGTGTCATAGTCAAACTCCCTGTCACTGTCGTCTTGGTAATGTAGGGGTCGAGTGTCATAGTCAAACTCCCTGTCACTGTCGTCTTGGTAATGTAGGGGTCAGAGTGTCATAGTCAAACTCCTGTCACTGTTGTCTTGGTAATGTAGGGGTCAGAGTGTATAGTCAAGTTGTAGCCACAGTCAACTATTTACATATAATTCATTGATCAGGAGAATTGGCTTTGTGACAGTTGAATTGCTGAATACCCATCATTTCTTTCTCTGTCTCTGCACTAAGGCCTGTCTCTCTCCTGTGTTTCAGAAATTCCTCCGTCTCCTGCAGCTGAAGGCCTGTCTCTCTCTGTGTTTCAGAACAAACTTTCCTTTTCTCCTGCTAGCTGGAAGGCCTGTCTCTCTCCCTGTGTTTCAGAACAACTTTCCCTTTCTCCTGTAAGCTGAAGCCTGTCTCTCTCCTGTGTTCAGACTTTCCCGTCTCTGTAGCTGAAGGCTGTCTCTCTCCCTTTCAGAATCTGTCTCCTGCTTAGCTAAGCTGTCTTTGTGTTTAGAACAACTTTTCATCTGTCTCCTGCTAGTGAAGGCTGTCTCTTCTCGTTTTTCAGACTTCCTTGTTCTGCTAGCTGAAGGCCTGTCTCTCTCCCTGTGTTTCAGAACAACTGTCCTCGTCTCCTGCTAGTGAAGGCCTGTCTCTCCTCCCTGTGTTTTCAGACAACTTTCCTCTGTCTCCTGCTAGCTGAAGGCCTGTCCTCTCTCCTGTGTTTCAGAAAACTTTCCTCTGTCTCCTGCTAGCTGAAGCGCCTGCTCTCTCCTGTGTTTCAGAACACTTTCCTCTGTCTCTGCTAGCTGAAGGCCTGCTCTTCCCTGTGTTCAGAACAACTTTTCCGTCTCCTGCTAGCTGAGGCCCTGTCCTCTCTCCTGTGTTTCAGAACAACTTTCCTCTGTCTCCTGCTAGCTGAAGCTGCTCTCTCCGTGTTGTCAGAACAAGCTTTCCTCGTTCCTGCTAGCTGAAGCTTTCTCTCCCGTGTTCAGAACACTTTCCTCTTCTCTGCTAGTAAGCCTGTCCCTCCTGTGTTTCAACACTTTCCTCTTCTCCTGTAGCTGAAGGCCTGTCTCTCTCCTGTGTTTAGAACAACTTTCCTCTTCTCCTGCTAGCTGAAGGCCTGTCTCTCTCCCTGTGTTTCAGAACAACTTTCCTTCTTCTCCTTCTAGCTGAAGGCCTGTCTCTCTCCCTGTGTTTCAGAACAACTTTCCCTCTGTCTCCTGCTAGCTGAAGGCCTGTCCCTCTCTCCTGTGTTTCAGAACAACTTTCCTCGTCTCCTGCTAGCTGAAGGCCGTCTGCTCTCCCTGTGTTTCAGAAACAGACTTTCCTCTGTCTCCTTGCTGCTAAGCTTCTCTTGCCTGTGTTCAGACAACTTTTCCTCTTTCCTGCTAGCTGAAGGCCTGTCTCTCTCCCTGTGTTTCAGAACAACTTTTCCTCTGTCTCCTGCTAGCTGAAGGCCTGTCTCTCTCCCTTGTGTTTCATGAACAACTTTCCTTCTCCTGCTAGCTGAAGGCCTGTTCTCTCCCTGTGGTTTTCAGAAAACTTCCTCCTGCTCCTGCTAGCTTGGCTGTCCTCCCTCTGTGTTTCAGAACAACTTTCCTCTGTCTCCTGCTAGCTGAAAGGCCTGTTCTCTTCTTCGTGTTTCAGAACAACTTTCCTCTGTCTCCTGCTAGCTTGAGGGCCTGTCTCTCTCCTGTGTTTCAGAACAACTTTCCTCTGTCTCCTGCTAGCTGAAGGCCTGTCTCTCTCCCCGTGTGGTCAAGAACAACTTTCCTCGTTCATGTGTGCTTTCCTGCATGCATTGTTTCTCCGTGTGTGTGTTTTGTTGTGTGTGCATGCGTGCTTATGTGTGTGGTTGCTGTTCTGAATGTGTGTGTCTCTGTGTGTTTGTGTGTCTCTATGTGTTAGCATGGTAATTAAGAACAAAAAAACAGCAAATTGGTCATTCTCACTGTAAGTCTCAGTACTGTGAGGTCTGTCTAAGCAGCTTACAGTATGACAAGCTGACTGCGCTCCTGTAATAGGTTCATCCAACAGAACTGTGTTCCTCTGCCTGACCTTTATGTGCTTGGTAAAAAACTTGGCTCTGTCTTCTCTCTCTGTCCTCCCTCCCTTCCATTTATTTACTTTTCTCTCTCTACCTCGTTTCCTGCTCACCATCTTCTCATCCTCTCTCTCTTCCTACCCCTCTCTCTGCCCTCTCTTTCTTCTCTCTTCTCTCTGTCTCCTCCCTTCCTTTCCTTTATTTACTTTTCTCTCTTCCTCTGCTCTCTCTCTTTCTCTTCTCCTCTTTCCCTCTCTCTCTCTCCCCTCCACGGTCTCTACCTCGTCTTCTGAACTCTCTCCTCTCTCTCTCTCCTCTGCCTCACGTATACTATCTCCTTCTTTGTCTCGTCTTGTGGGTTCTCCTCTGGAAATGAGATGCATACCGATCTCGCTCAAGTAGACTCGATCGGTCAGAGAAGAAATCAGAGAGGATCTCTAGATTTTTCTCGTACGATCTTGACGTACTCGTCAAGAGTCATCTAGTAGATCCGAGGAGCCAACAAACAGAAGGTTAAAGACGTGTGTCAGTCCGATGTGAAAAGTAGGTATAATTACAGTAATAAGTATGTTAGCAAGGGATGACAAATAAGAAACATGGAATACGAATTTTCTCGCGTGGCAAAGTGCCTGAGCATTATATATACATGCCATTAGAGAGAGCACGCAGACCCACGCCAGCACCGCAGGAACCAAGAAGCAGATAGAGGCCGCCCCACGAGAGGCCCCCTGCCGCCCGCAGCTCCTCCCAACGCTCGCGACCTGCTCAAGCCTCCAATCTCCCCTATGACCAGAGTTGTTTAATTAACATCCTATCGCCGGAGAACTCCACTAGGAAAGGGGCTAGGGAAGGTCCCCTCCAGCCACACGAGCTTCTCTTGTACTCTCGGGGCTTCAGTCATAATGGTATAGATTCGGCTTATACCAGTTACTATATGATTGAAACTACGTATTGTATCTGGATGACTAAATATAGCTGTTGTAAGCAAGATGGCCCTAGAGAGAGCGGGTACCGGCGAACAGAGTAAGGATCTAACTTGTTCAAAGAATGAGCAAGTGACCTGGATGAGAGGAGAAAAAGTTCGTGAGTTAATGTTGAAGAAAATGGAGTAAGTCTCTTGCCTCTCTAGTTTAGACCTTGCTCTGCTATGGATGACATGATTATAGAGTATCCGCGCAGGGTATGAGAGTACGTTAAACTACGCCTAACTAATGGGAAGGAGGGACGGACAGAGAGAGAGACAGGAGCCAAGTTTTTAAACAATGCACATAAAGAAGCTTCCGCTCTCAGACTCGCTCATCTGTGGGTCTCACTCACTCCATACCGTTCTCTGTCTCTAATTGTATACTTTTCTCAGGAGCGGCATCTCTGCACTGCCTCTCCTCTCTTTCCTCCCTTCTTCGTCCCCTGGGGTTAATGCCTACCTATCAGTACACACACCCATACCTGTCCCCACACACGCAACGCACGTGCACGCGCGCAACAGCACACACACACACACACACACACACACACACACACACACACACACACCTTCCCAGACTGCTAATGTGATATCGATGTTGCATATCCTTGTATCTATGCTCATTCCCCTGAAGTTATTATTCACCAGCAATGGCTCTAGACCAGAGTGGTAGGCTGAGTCCCAAATGGCTCCCTATATAGTGCCCTTCTTTTGACCAAAGCCGTATGGGCCCTGGTCAAATGTAGTTCAGCATGTAGGTTATAGGGTGGCATTTGGGATGCAGATCTGCTCATTAGCATGTTAGATAGTTCTCCACCTCCCTCCTCTATCCTCTCTTATCCCTCCATATATTACCTGTTTCCTAACACCTAGATTGGAGGGTCTCGTAGTTCCTGGAGAGAGTAGCTTTTGAATATGTCAGGGCCACATTGCGCAAGTGTGTGTGCGTTGGTGTGTGCGTCAGGGGCTCATCATGTGAGTAGAATAACTTCCAGTCTAAACCCCYTCAAGTCAAACTGCCAGAGAGTGGTGTTGCATCAGAATATGCTCTCATGTGTTAACATGATGTGGCTCTCTTAGGATAGACAAGGAGGTAGTGTACAACTTGTGACCCTGCAGTGCAACGGGTAGTGCAACTATAACCGGGTGGTATATGGTGGTTTATCAAGTGGATTTTACTTGGAGAGTGGAATMTCAGATGTGGGTTGTCCCATGATCTTGACGACGTTTTGCTCTTCATATTTATATATCAGGATGGCTCTGAACTCATGACCCGCGTAGTGCTGGAGGTGGTTGGGTATTGGGTCGAGTCCCGTCCCTTTACCTGGTAACCTCTTGGAGTGCCATGTGGAGAGTCTTCTACCTTTAACAGATGCATCCTGGCCTGACCCTCCCTAGGAGGCACAGAGCCTTCCTCTCCCCTTGCAGCAAACTGTTGTTAACACTGTCATTTAGAGAAATGGGGGCCGTCATMGTAAAGTATATAGGCCTTGTTCTTATCCAATCTGCATCCCTATGTGCAAGCTCTCACAGTCTCAATGCAGAATTAGACGTTTTGTACACTTCTCCAAATGTCAAATTTCTAAGTTGCTCCAAACGTCAAGTTTCGAAGGTAATGGTTAAGTATGAAGGTTTTGGGTAGGATTAAAGCATCACGTTTAGGCACTCATTCAGAATGGTTAAGTTAAGGGTTAAGGTTTGGGATAGAATAATGTATAAATTAAAGAGTGCCTACCGATGGGATTGAACACATGACCTTCTGATCCAGAGTCATGGAAAATAACGCTCACTGTTGCCCTCCCGACGTACTCAGGACATGGACAGTCGTCCAATTTCGAAGTCAATCTTAAGCGATATAGCTGCCCATACACAGAGACATGCACAGAGACATACACAAAGACATACACAGAGACATACACAGAGACATACACAGAGACATACACAGAGACATGCACAGAGACATACACAGAGACATACACAGAGACATACACAGA
>NW_019947709.1:7664-14082 GCF_002910315.2 Salvelinus sp. IW2-2015
CTAGACCCACTTCAATTTGCATACCGCCCCAATATATTCACAGACGATGCAATCACCATCGCACTGCACACTGTTATATCCTATCTGGACAAGAGTATTGCCTARGTCAGAATACTGTTCATTYACTTTAGCAAAGCCGTCAACACCATAGTACCCTCCAAGCTCATCATTAAGCTTGGGGCCCTGGGTCTGAACCCTGCCCTGTGCAACTGGCTCCTGGACTTACTGATGGGCTGCCCCCAGGTGGCGAAGGTAGGAAACACCTCCACTTCGCTGATCCTCAACACAGGGGCCCCACAAGGCTGCGTGCTCAGTCCCTTCCTGTACTCCCTTTTCACCCATGACTGCGTGGCCACGCACGCCTCCAACTCAATCGTCAAGTTTGCAGACGACACAACAGTAGTAGGCCTGATTACCAACAATGACAAGARAGCCTACAGGGAGGAGGTGAGGGCCCTTGCAGAGTGGGGCCAGGAAAATAACCTCTCACTCAACGTCAACAAAATGAAGSAGCTGATCGTGGACTTCAGGAAAGCAGAGGGAGCATGCCTGTTATCCCTAACGACGTGACCGCAGTGGAGAAGGTGGAAAGCTTCATGTTCCTTGGCGTATACATCACTGACAATCTAAAATGGTCCACCCGCACAGACAGTGTGGTGAAGAAGGCGCACAATTCGGCTTGGCTCCTAACTTTAACAGATGCACAGTTGAGAGCATCCTGTCAGGCTGGCTGTATCACCGCCTGGTTATAGACAACTCCACCGCAAGTAACCGCAGGGCTCTCCAGAGGAATGGTACGGTCTGCGCAACGCATCACCGGGGCACACTGCCTGCCCTCCATGACACCTTTTCACCACGCTATTCATCCAGAAGGTCAGTACAGGTGCATCAAGATGGGAACCGAGGAGACTGAAAAACAGCTTCTATCACGGGCCACTTTAATAATAGTACACTATCACTGATAATGTTTACATACTGCTTTACTCATTCTCATAGTATTTACGTTATTTCTATTCTACTGTATTTAGTCAATGCCACTCCGCGAAATGTCTCGTCTAATATTTATATATTTTCTTAATTCATTATTTTACTTTTACATTTGTGTATTGTTAGTACTACTGCAATGTTAGTATTTCAACTACATTAAATATGCATCGAAGCTGAACTGAAATCTTATCAGAAACATGTTCGGCTCGTTTGTTCGGTTTGTTTTCACCAGCTTTCTTTTTCCTTACAACGGTCAAACTGATGACATTGGACATTTTGCACAGGAAATCTTTCCCGTTTTTTCTGTTGCTTTATTGTATTTCGTCCCGGTCCCTAACATCTTTGCTCCTCGAAAGGTGACAGAGAAAAACCTCCCCAATGTCAACTAGAATGAAGCATTCATTCTTATCAATCTATGACATTATTCTGATGAGCGAGGTTTATTTAGTCTTCTAGGCAAACATATAATGACAAGAGAGAAACTGTATGTATCTAATTATAGACAGCTGACTAACAAATAGCCTACGAAAATGTCGACATTATAAGCAGAACCATATGTAAATCAGGCAACAACAACACAAAATCCTGCCCCCCTGTCAAAAAAAATCGTTCCGCTGTCTTTTGACGGTAGCCTATAGCACATGTTCTAACATTTGCGGGTTAGGGTTGGCTGAGGCCCCCACATAATTAAATAGTGCGCAGTTGCGGATGGGTTATTGCGGCGGGTGCGGGTGAACAAACAGCTAACCCGCGCACCACTAGCACACACACACACCCAAACAACTGAGGCATGTGAACATACACGCACACACACACTCTCAATCACACACGTTGCACCCCCCTCCAGTACACACATTCAAACATAAACAAACCAAATCAAAAGCATTTAATTCAATCCGTCATATAACCATTCAAGATATATATGCTACCATATGGCTTTAATTAATTAGCTGTATAAGGACTAGCTGGTAACAAGTACTGTATTAATTAGCTGTATAAAGACTAGCTGGTAAAAGGAGTGTATTAATTAGCTGTATAAAGACTAGCTGGATAACAAGGACTGTATTAATTAGCTGTATAAAGACTAGCTGGTAATAAGGAGTGTATTAATTAGCTGTATAAAGACTAGCTGGTAATAAGGAGTGTATTAATTTAGCTGTATAAAGACTAGCTGGTAATAAGGAGTGTATTAATAGCTGTATAAAGACTAGCTGGTAATAAGGACTGTATTTAATTAGCTGTATAAGGACTAACTGGTAATAAGGAGTGTGATTAATTAGCTGTATAAAGACTAGCTGGTAACTAAGGAGTGTATTAATTAGCTGTATAAAGACTAGCTGGTAACAAGGACTGTATTAATTAGCTGTATAAAGACTAACTGGTAAAAGGATGTATTAATTAGCTGTATAAAGACTAGCTGGTAATAAGGAGTGTATTAATTAGCTGTATAAAGACTAGCTGGTAATAAGGAGTGTATTAATAGCTGTATAAAGACTAGCTGGTAATCAAGGACTGTTAATTACTGTATAAAGACTAACTGTAAGTAGACTGTATTAATTAGCTGTATTAAAGACTAGCTGGTAATAAGGAGTGTATTAATTAGCTGTATAAAGACTAGCTGGTAATAAGGAGTGTATTAATTAGCTGTATAAAGACTAGCTGGTAATAAGGAGTGTATTAATTAGCTGTATAAAGACTAGCTGGTAAAAGACTGTATTAATTAGCTGTATAAAGACTAGCTGGTAATAAGGAGTGTATTAATTAGCTGTATAAAGACTAGCTGGTAACGAAGACTGTATTAATAGCGTATAAAGACTAGCTGGTAATAAGGAGTGTATTAATTAGCTGATTATAAGACTAGCTGGTAATAAGGACTGTATTAATTAGCTGTATAAAGACTAGCTGTAACAAGGAGGTATTAATTAGCTGTATAAAGACTAGCTGTAATAAGGACTGTATTAATTAGCTGTATAAAGACTAGCTGGTAATAAGGAGTGTATTAATTAGCTGTATAAAGACTAGCTGGTAACAAGGACTGTATTAATTAGCTGTATAAAGACTAACTGGTAACAAGGAGTGTATTAATTAGCTGTATAAAGACTAGCTGGTAATAAGGAGTGTATAATTAGCTGTATAAAGACTAGCTGGTAACAAGGAGGTATTAATTAGCTGTATAAAGATAGCTGGTAAAGGACTGTATATAGCCATATAAAGACTAGCTGGTAATAAGGATGTACTTATATGCCTACATCCGTCCTGGGTATCTGTCAATCTACTGGTACTCAGTGTCAGTGTATTTATGGATATTGGCTTACGAGGTATAATCATTTACTGAGCATAGCTAATACTGCCATAACCCTGTAATAATTGTGCTGTCATTTCCAATAAGTAATAGGATGTAGATGAGACAGATTAGATGGTGGTGAAGACAGTCCACTAAAACATTTCCAATAAGTAAGAGGATGTAGATGAGACAGGATTAGATGGTGGTGAAGACAGTCCACTAAAACATTTCCAATAAGTAAGAGGATGTAGATGAGACAGGATTAGATGGTGGTGAAGACAGTCCACTAAAACATTTCCAATAAGTAAGAGGATGTAGATGAGACAGGATTAGATGGTGGTGAAGACAGTCCACTAAAACATTTCCAAAAGTAAGAGGATGTAGATGAGACAGGATTAGATGGTGGTGAAGACAGTCCACTAAAACATTTCCAATAAGTAAGAGGATGTAGATGAGACAGGATTAGATGGTGGTGAAGACAGTCCACTAAAACATTTCAATAAGTAAGAGGATGTAGATGAGAACAGGATTAGATGGTGGTGAAGACAGTCCACAAAACATTTCCAATAAGTAAGAGGATGTAGAATGGGACAGGATTAGATGGTGGTGAAGACAGTCCACTAAACATTTCCAATACGTAAGAGGATGTAGATGAGATGGGACAGGATTAGATGGTGGTGAAGACAGTCCACTAAAACATCCCCCGGTATTTAAGGAACTAAGAAATGACTGGATATGCAAGAACAAATACACCACATCACCAAAAGTATGTGGACACCCTTCAAAGTAGTGGATTCGGGCCATCTCAGCCACACCCATTGCTGTACTGTTATTGTGAAGTGGAAACGTCTAGGAGCAACAACGGCTCTGCCAGGAAGTGGTAGGCCACACAAGCTCACAGAATGGGACCACTGAGTGCTGAAGTGCGTAGCACGTAAAAATCGTCTGTCCTCGGTTGCAACACTCCCCACCAAGTTCCAAACTGCCTCTGGAAGCAACGTCAGCACAAGAACTGTCCGTCAGGAGCTTCATGAAATGGGTTTCCATGGACGAACAACCGCACACAAGCCTAACATCACCATGCGCACTGCCAAGCCTCGACTGGAGTGATGTAAAGCTCTGCACCATTAGACTCTGGAGCAGTGGAAACGCGTTCGCTGGAGTGATGAATCACGCTTCACCATCTGGTACAGCATACAATGACATTCTAGATGATTCTGTACTTCCAATTTTGTGGCAACAGTTTGGCGAAGGACCTTTCCTGTTTCAGCATGACAATGCCCCATGTGCACAAAGCGAGGTCCAAACAGAAATGGTCTGTCGAGGTTGGTGTGGAAGAACTTGACTGGTCTATACAGAGCCCTGACCTCAACCACATCGAACACCTGTGGGATGAATTGGAACTCAGACTGCGGGCCAGGCCTAATCGACCAACATCAGTGCCTGACCTCACTAATGCTCTTGTGGCTAAATGGAAGCAAGTCCCCGCAGCAATTTCCAACATCTAGTGGAAATCCTTCCCTGAAGAGTGGAGGCCGTTATAGCAGCAAAGGGGCGACCAACTCCATATTAATGCCCATGATTTTGGAATGAGATGTTTGACGAGCAGGTGTCCATATTATTTTGGTCATGTAGTGTATACATAAAAATGATCAACAAAAAAAAGAATCGAAAAGAAAACAAGAAATCAATTCAAGTGGGATTTTCATGTTTTCATTTTTTTTTTTACATAAACTCATTCACCACACACGGCTGAATCAATAAATGTCTTATAGGTAATTTGTTATATTAATGTTACTACAGTTTTGATCATCACTAGCCTGTGATTTGAATAACTGAGTGGGTGCTTGGCACTACAGTGTTTACCAAGTCGAGAGTCCATCCCTATTCCATCAGTTAAGCCCAGTTGGTTCTTAACAGTGCTATATCTCGTTATGGCCTTGATTGCTATAATTATGAATATCAATTGACTTGATAGGCTGCTGGAGAAGAAGTGATGGTGTGTGTGTGTGTGTGCGTGCGTGCGTGCGTGCGTGCGTGCAGCAGTGCGATGGTGTGCGAGAGAGAGAGAGAGAGGAGAGGAGAGAGGAAGAGAGAGGAGGAGAGAGAGATGACGAACACCAGACTTGCCATATGCATGCATTCTTGGTACCAGAGTGCTCACATGTCATAACAATAGGATCATTTATAAAGTGCTTATCCCAGTTTCCATGGAAATTACAAACCTCAAAAAACCACATGTCAACTCACTTACAGTATGGAATAATTTCCAGTTATTCACATGAAAAAGGTACAAGGTCTGTTGGAACCTGAGATGACCAAGGAGCTGGAAGGACCAACGTTGAATAAGAGAGTCGCCCCTAGAATGATCCGATCCTCAGGTTGTAACATGGCCTTAATGGTGATACAGGAAGTAAATGCTCCTGCTTCAGACTACTTCTAGAGTCACCCAGCTGTATCTCTGAGGTGAAAGACGCACAATGACAAATGAAAATAACAGGCATAGTGTCATGGAGAACACACACACACTGGTGCTAAACGCACGCACACACATGAAGACACACACCACTGGTGCTAACGCACACACATGAAGACACACACACAAACACACACCACACCCACACACACTTTCCATTCTGCTCTGAGCAAATAGTGATCAGACTGAAGTAGCTGGTTTAAATAAATAAAGGAATTAAAAGAGAGGAGAGATAGAGAGAGAGAAGAGACGCCTAGTGAAGAGACGAGAGAGAGCAAAGAAAAGAGAAAGAGGGAGAGAGAGAGAGAAGAAGAGAAAGAGAGACAAGAGAGAAGAGATAGAGCGGAGAGAGGGAGGAGGGAGACAAAGGGGAGAGAGGGGAGTCCAAGACTCCTCCTGCAGTCATAGTCTGGTCTGTCTCACCCAAGCAGGAAAAAACTACTTTGAGGAAGAGGAAATGAACCAGCTGCTCTCTCCTGTCATAATAACACCACTGCTGACTGTCCCTGCATACATGATGTCTCTGTAGCCAAATACCACTAATACCCTCAGGAGCTCATTTACTCTACAATTATCTACTCTCTCTTTACTTTCATTGTTTGTTTGTGTCCTCTGGTCGACGGGACAAATTGAGCCGGGATTAAGTATGTTGTTGTGCTAGGGTTATCATG
>NW_019947709.1:18624-27901 GCF_002910315.2 Salvelinus sp. IW2-2015
ATTTCCACTCAGTCTATAAGCCCTGGGTCTAACCTTAACCACTGCTATCCATCTCGTTATGGCCTTGATTGCTATAATTATGAATATCAACTTGACTTGATAGACTGCTGCAGAGAAGAAGATATGGTGTGTGGTTGCGTGCTTTGTGCGCTTGTGCGTGCGTGGCTGCGTGGCTGCGTGCGTGCGTGCCGAGACTTGCGTGCGTGCCGGTCGTGCCATCGCGTCCGATAGGATGGAGAGAGAGATGACGATGAGGCGATCACCTAAGAGACAGATGCAGACGAGAGACGAGAGAGAAGAGCAATGACGAACAACAGACTTGCCAATGCATGCATTCTTTGTACCCAGAGTGCTCACATGTCATAACCAATAGAGACTTATAATAGTGCTCTATCCCAGTTTCCATGGAAATACACAACCTCAAAAACACACATGTCAACTCACTACAGTATGGAATAATTTCCGAGGTATTCACATGAAAAAAGGTACAAGGTCTGTTGGAACCTGAATGACCAAGGAGCTGGAAGGACCAACGTTGAAATGAGAGTCGCCCCTAGAATGATCGATGATCCGATCCTCAGGTGTAACATGGCCTTAATGGTGATACAGGAAGTAAATGCTCCTGCTTCAGACTACTTCTAATAGGTCACCCAGCTGTATCCCTGAGGTAGAAAGACGCACAATGACAAATGAAAATAACAGGCATAGTGTCATGGAGAAACACACACACACTGGTGCTAACGCACGCACACACATGAAGACACACACACTGGTGCTAACGCACACACATGAAGACACACACACAAACACACACACACCCACACACACTTTCCATTCTGCTCTGAGCAAATAGTGATCAGACTGAAGTACGTGGTTTAAATAAATAAAGGAAATTAAAAAGAGAGGGAGAGATAGAGAGAGAGAAGAGACCCCTAAGGAAGAGAGAGAGCAAGAAAAAGAAAGAGGGAGAGAGAGAGAGAAAGAGAGACAGAGAGAGAGATAGAGCGAGAGAGGGASGGAGGGAGACAAAGGGAGAGAGAGGGAGTCCAAGACTCCTCCTGCAGTCATAGTCTGGTCTGTCTCACCCAAGCAGGAAAAAACTACTTTGAGGAAGAGGAAATGAACCAGCTGCTCTCTCCTGTCATAATAACACCACTGCTGACTGTCCCTGCATACATGATGTCTCTGTAGCCAAATACCACTAATACCCTCAGGAGCTCATTTACTCTACAATTATCTACTCTCTCTTTATCTTTCATTGTTTGTTTGCTTTGTCCTCTGGTCGACCAGGGACAAATTGACCCTGGATTGATTTTGGTGTGCATAGGGTTATCTACCCTCCGTCCATCCCTCTGTTTCATTCCCTTCCTCTCTCCATCCATTCCTAATGAATGCTCTAAGTTCTCCCATCTCTCTCTTTCTCTTCCTCTCTCTCTCCATCCCTCCCTCTTTCTCCATTTGTAAATGAACAGCTATTGTCTTAGCCCTGGCCTTATCATCATTGCTGCATGTACACCACTGTACAAAAGTTTGGGGTCACTTAGAAATGTCCTTGTTTTTGGGAAAAAATAACATTCTTTGTCCATTAAAATAGTATCAAATTGATTAGAAATAGTGTTAACATAATTAATGCTGTAAATGACTWTTGGAGCTGGAGCCAGTTTGCTCTGTTCTGTGAAGGTAGCAGTACACAGAGTTGTACGAGATCGTTAGTTTCTTAGCAATTTCTCACATTAAATAGCCTTCATTTCTCAGAACAAGAATAGTCTGCCGAGTTTCAGAAGAAAGGTCTTTGTTTCTGGCCATTTTGAACCTGTAATCGAACCCACAAATGCTGATGCTCCAGATACTCAACTAGTCTAAAGAAGGCCAGTTTTATTGCTTCTTTAATCAGAACAGCAGTTTTCAGCTGTGCTAACATAATTGCAAAGGGCTTTTCTAATGATCAATTAGCCTTTTAAAATGATAAACTTGGATTAGCTAACACAATGTGCCATTGGAACACAGGAGTAATGGTTGCTGATAATGGGCCTCTGTACGCCTATGTAGATATTCCATGAAAAAATTGTCCGTTTCCAGCTACAATAGTCATTTACAACATCAACAATGTCTACACTGTATTTCTGATCAATTTACCGTTATTGTAATGAACAAAACATTTGCTTTTCTTTAAAAAACAAGGACATTCTAAGTGACCCAAACTTTTGAACGTAGTGTGTTGTTGGTGTGTAGGTGTGTGGTGTTGTGTGTGTGTGTGTGTGTGTGTGCGTGTGCGCGTGCGACGTGCGTGGCGGCGTTTCTAAATTTTTAAGACATATTTTTCCTTTCTTAATACTTAATTTATATTCAAATGACTGAACAGAGAGAAGGAGGGATGGATGTATGGAGGGATGTATGGAGGGAGGAGGAGGGAGGGAGGGGGGAGGGAGGGAGGGAGGAGGGAGGGAGAGGGATGGATGGATGGATGGGGAGAGGAGAGGATAGGAGAGGAGAGGAGAGGAGAGGAGGGGAGAGGAGACGGAGAGGAGAGGAGGAGGAGCAGAGGAGGAGAGGGATGGAGGGTTGGAGGAAGAGAGGAGGGAGGAGAGAAGGATGGATGGATGAGGGTTGGAGGAAGAAGCGAGGAAGGGAGAGAAGAGGGAGGATGGGATGGATGGTTGGAGAAGAGAGGGAGGGAGACGGAGAGGGTAAATATTCATCCACTTACACTCGCATTAATCATGTTCTATCCTTCCCTCTCACTCTCCTTTTTCTGTGAAGTATAAAAACACAGATTAAATGAAGAATGACATGTCTCTCTTCTTCTCTCCTCTCTATCAATTAAACAGGCTTTATTAGCATGGGAAACATATTTTTACTTTGCCAAGCAAGTGAAGTACGATATATATAGCAAAAGTGAAATAAACAATTAAAAGTGAACAGTAAACATTACACTCACACACACGTTCCAAATAATAGAGACATTCAAATGTCATATTATGTCTGTTATACAGTGTTGTAACGATGTGGCAAATAGTTAAAGTACAAAAGGGAGCAAAATAAATGAAAATAAATATAGGTTGTATTTTACAATGTGTTTGGATTTGGTGTAGGGTGAATTTACGTGGTCTGTCCGTCGGAAAGGCCAATATGACATTTGCTCAGACATTGTCTTCACTGAGAATTACAAGTCTGCTGTTAATGATAATCGCAGTAAGGAGGATTTCCCAGGTTAAATATCCCACGTAGTTTTATGTAGTGTCAAATTTGGTCTCCACGTTTGGTGGATTGTGGTTATCAGTCCTTCGTTTCCAAATATTGTGGAAGATGCACAGCTGAGGATAATGTTAAAAGAGTTTAATAATAGCCACCTGGAATTTGTAGACTGTATTGCGATCATTTATTGAGATACCATCAACACACAGGCTTTTATCTGGGTTGGAGGTGTGTATTCTATCCTGTCAGTCTATCAATGTAATTGGAGAATCCAGTGAGGTGTTCTGGTTCTCTTAACAGTGATTCTAAATTTTATTATAACAGTACAAAGTTTTGTCTGTTGTCCTTTGTTATGAGACCGGAAGAGGTTGGAGAAGTGGTTGCAGTTCAACACATTCCAGGTTTTTGGATAGATAAGCTCTGTTTGTATTTAAGGTGTGTTCCTGCATTTTTCCAAAAAGTGCTTAGATTCTATGGATTTCTGACATGCTGTTCCTTTGTTTGAAGGCGTAGACTCAGGTTTTCTGGGTCTCTATGTTTTTGATTGGATAGATTTCTCAATTTCTTTTTTAGGTTTTTGCATTCTTCATCAAACCATTTGTCATTGTTGTTCATTTTCTTCGGTTTTCTGTTGGAATTGTTTAGATTTTATAGGGAAGCTGAGAGGTCAAATATACTGTTTAGGTTTTCAACTGCCAAGTTTACACCTTCACTATTCCAGTGGAACTTTTTGTCCAGGAAGGTGTCTAAAAGGGATTGAATTTGTTGTTACCTAATTGTTTTTTGGTAGGTTTCCACACTACTTTCCTTCCATCTATAGCATTTGTTAATATTATTCAGTTCCTTTGGCTTTGATTCCTCATGTTTGAGTATTGCTCTGTTCAAGTAGACTGTGATTTTTCTGTGATCTGATAAGGGTGTCAGTGGGCTGACTGTGAACACTCTGAGAGACTCTGGCTAGTGTACAGTACTACTGCCAAGAGTCCCCTCGAAACCCACCATTGACTATGTATGAACCCAGCGTGCGACAGAGCGTTTTTGTTGGTTATGTTGTCATAGCTGTGCCTAAGGGGGGCATATGGGGGGGGTGCTGTCACCTCCAAGTAGGTGTTTGTCCCCCTGTGTACTGAGGGTGTCAGGTTCTTGTCCAGTTCTGGCATTTGGTCGCCACAGACTAGTAAATGTCCCTGGGCCTGGAAATGATTGATTTCCCCTTCCAGGATGGAGAAACTGTCTCAAAGCATGTCTCAAAGCACACAGGAGGACATTTTTCTCTGTTAAGAAAGTTATGTATTGAATTCATTGAGTAGAGTAACTACAAGCTCTCTGTAACCTAGAGGGCAACCAGTGAGTCCATTTCCTCTTTACCATGTTTCTTGTAGGATGACAACGCCTGTATTTCAGATTTCTTTGGTGAAGTCCAGGTTCCTGCTCTTTAGGAGAAAGGCAGATGACCTCAGGCCTTGGATATTCCAGGATGAGATAGTGAAGGCTGTGTTCCATAAAGTGTCCAATGTTGTTAGTCGTGTGGTTTGGTCTCAGACCAGTAAGAGTGAGCAGAGCCTTCTGATCATCTGGTACATACCATTGGGTTGGGCTAGGGTAAGAGTAGGGATTGGGCCTGTTACATCATCTGACCATACCTCTGTAGAAGCCAGCTATACTGTAGTCCTAGGTAAGACTACATCATCTGACCATACCTCTGTAGAAGCCAGCTATAGGCTACGGCACAGCCGCATCTCTTCAGAGGTGTCCCGGTCCAGCACCCTAAACGCATCAGCCCGCCGCAACCACCCGGCCTGCCTCCCAAGTCCATTTACGAAATCTAACCGCACACCCGGAACCCACCACAGCCTGCCTCCAGGTCATTTACACCCTAACGCATCACCCAGGCACACGGACCTGCCTCCAGGTATTTACAGTCCCTAACGGCATCACCCAGGGCACCACGGCCTGCCCTCCAGGTCAGTTTACAGACCCTAACGCAATCACCCGGGGCACACGGCCTGCCTCCAGCGTCATACAGGCGCCATAACGCATCACCCGGGCGCACACGGCTGCCTCAGGTTCATTTACAGAGCCTAACGCATCACCCGGGCACACGGCTGCGCTCCACGGTCAATTTACAGCCCTAACGCCCATCACCCGGGGCACGACGGGCCCTGCCTCCAGGTCATTTACAGCCCTAACGCCAGGTCACCCGCGCACACGTGGCCTTGCCTCCAGGTACATTTACCAGCTCCTAAGAACGCATCACCCGGGCCACCACGGCCTGCCTCCAGCGTCATTTACAGCCTAACGCATCAGCCCGGGCACACGCCTGCCTCCAGTCATTTACAGCCTAACGCTCACCCGGGGCACACCAGCGGCCTCCAGCGTCATTTACAGGGCCTAACGCATCCACCCAGGCACACGCGGCCTCCACGCGTCATTTACATACCCTAACGCAATCACCCCAGGGCACACGCCTGCCTCCCCAGGTCAATTTACGCCAACCGCATCACCCCGGGGCACAACGGCCACGCCTGCCAGGTCATTTACCGCAGCCATACACCGCCATCACCGGGCACACGCCTGCCATTCCCAGGTCATTCCAACAGCCCATACATCTGCACATCAACCCGGGCCACGCCCTGCCTCCCAGGTCACATTACAGACCTCCTACACGCCATCACCCGCACGCACCACCGGCCTAGCCTTCTCGGTCATTACAGCCTAACGCATCACCCGGGGCACACGGCCCTGCCTCCCAGGGTCAGTTTACAGACACCAACGCATCACCCGGGGCACACGACCTGCTCCGCCCCAGGTCATATTTTACAGACCCTAACGGCCCATCACCCGGGCACACGCCCTGCTCAGGCTCAATTTACAAGCGCCCCTAACGCACACTCCCAGCCCGCCAACTCACCGCCGAACAGCAAAAGGCTAAGCCGAAAACTACGGGCACACGCGCCTGCCTCCAGGTCCATTTACATGCCCTGAACGCACATCACCCGGCCGCACCACGGGCCTGCCTTCCAAGGTCAATTTACACGCCTAACGCCATTCACCCGCGGGCACACGGCCTGCCTCCAGTCATTTAAGCCCTAAACGATCACCCGGGCCACACGCGCCTGCCTCCAGGTCTATCTTTACAGACGCCTAACCGCCACTCCCCCGGGGCACACACCAGCCTGCCTTCCAGGTCATTCTTACAGCCCTAACCGCATCACCCCCAGGGACCACGGCCTGCCTCCAGCATGTTATTTACAGCAGCCTAAACGGCAGTCACCAGGGCACACATGGCCTGCCTCCATCTCATTATACCATTCCTAACGCATCACCCAGGGCACACGCACCTGCCTCCCCAGCTCATTACACTCCTAACGCACACCCGCGGAGCACACGGCCCTGCCTCCAGGTCATTTAGCAGCCTAATGCATCCCCACCCGGCGCGCACACGGCCTTGCCGTCCAGTCATTTTACCAGCCCCTGTAACGCTATCACCCGGGCAGACATCACGGCCATGCCCTCCACGCGTCACTTTACAGCTAACGCACTCACCCGGGGACACCGGCACCTGCCTCCCCAGTCAGCTTACAGCCTAAAACCCGCCGGGGCGGCCCAAATTTTCAAAACCCCCCCGAGGCGGGCAACACAGCCCTGCCTCCAGGTCATTTACAAGACCTTCAACGTCATGCACCCGGGGCACACGCGCCTGCCTTCAGGTCATATTACAGGCCCCTAACGCCATCCAACCCAGGGGCACACGGCCTGCCTCCAGGTCTAATTTACCAGCCCTAACGCATCACCCGGGGCCACCGGACCCGTTGCTCCAGGTCATTTTACAGCTAACCTAACGCATCACCCGGGGCACACGGCCTGCCTCCAGTCATTTACAGACCTAACGCATCACCCGGGGCACAACGGCCTGCCCTCCAGGTCATTTACAGTGCCCCTTTAAAAAACAAAACGGGCCAAATCACCCGGGGCACTGGCCTGCTCCAGAGTACATTTACAGACATAAAACGCCATCACCCCGGGGGCACACAGCCTGCCTCCAGGTCATTTAACAGGCCCTACGCATCCCCAGGGCACACGGCCCGGCCGCGCAGGCGTCATTTACAGTACCACCTAACGCATCATCCCAGGACACGCCACTGCTCAGGTCATTTACAGCCTACGGCAATCACCCGGGGCAGACGGCTGCCTCCAGGTCATTACAGCCATAACGCCACCCGGGGCAACGGCCTGCCTCCAGGTCATTTACAGCCCTAACGCCGATCCCCGGGAACACGCTGCCCATCCAGGTCATTTACAGCGGGCCTAAACGCAGTCACCCGGGGCAACACGCGCCGCCTTCCCAAGGTCATTTACAGCCTACCGCATCACCCGGGGCACACGCGCCTCGCCTCCACGGTCATGTACAGCCCTTACTGCATCACCGGGCACACGGCCTGCCCTCCAGGCGTCATTTACAGCCTAAACGCATCACCCGGGCACACGGACACCTGCCTCCAGGTCATTTACAGCCCTTAACGCATCACCCGGGGCACATGGCCTGCCTCCAGGTCATTACAGGCCTAACGCATCACCGAGAGGCGACCACAGCCTGCCTCCAGTTCATTTACAGCCTAACGCATTTCACCAGGTCCACCGGCCCATGCCTCCAGGCAAATTTAACAGCCCTAACGCCATCAACCCGGGCACCACGAGCCTGCCGCACAGTCAACTTACAGTCCCTAACGCATCACCCAGGACCCCACGGCCGCCTCCAGGTCATTACAGATACCCTAACGCGCGCATCAACCCGGCACCGGCCTGCCTCCAGGTCCATTTACAGCCTAACTGCATCACCCCCGGCGCACACGGCCCTGCTCTCCAGGTCATTTAAGCTCCTAACGCATCCACCCGGGCCACACGGCCTGCCCCTCCCAGGTCCATTTACAGACCCTACACCGCATCTCACCCGGGCATCAGCGGCCTCCTTCCAGGTCGTTTACCAGCCTTAACGGCGATCACCCCGGGACGACGGCCTGCCTCCAGGTCACTTTACAGCCTAACGCATCACCCGGGGCACACGCCTGCCCTCCAGGTCATACAGACCCTAACCGCATTTACCCGGGGCACCAACGGGCCTGCCTCCAGTCAATTTACAGGCCTAACGCAGCACCCGGGCACACCACGCCCTGCCTCCAGGTTCATTTACAGCCCTAACGCATCACCCGGGGCAACACTACGCCTGCCTCAGGTTCATTTACAGCACCCTTACCGCAGTCACCCGGGCACCACGGACCTCCACTTCCAGTCATTTACAGACTCTAACGCATCACCCCGGGCACAATGCGACCTGCCTCCCATCATTTACACGCCTAACGCATCACCCGGGGCACACGGCCTGGCCTCCAGGTCATTTACAGCACTCAGTGAGTAAACCGGCCAGAAGAATGATTAAAGGGACTTCACGGCATACGAAGCCCGACGTTCTCCTGCGTCTCACTCTGCCTCACATCAAGACAGGCTGGAGACAGTACACGTCTGCACCAGTTATCTGTTCAACTCTGCTACCACTCTGGCGCAGAAGGCGGAGACAGATACAACCGATTGCCACCACCGTTCTAGTTCACTCTAGTACCATCAAGAAGGCGCGAGACTTGCAATCAAGCCGGACCGCAGAGACTGACAAAACTTGACTTCCTCATCAGCCAGGGCCACTCAGCAGAAACTGACCCACCATGAACAGCCCACTCAACTGCCCACCGGTAACTCAGCCCTGCACCTTGCCTTCTAGACGAGGTACTGGTCAGATGGAGTGTAGTCCTTACCTAGAATCAGCGATATACGCTGGCCTTCTACCAGAGGTAATCGGCTGCGATCGATGTAGTCTTACTGCCACCTACAGTATAGCTGACTTCATACAGAGGTATGCCTCAGATTCGATGTAGTCTTAACCTAGGACTTACAGCTATAGCTGGCTTCTAACAGAGGTATGGGTCAGCAATGATCTAGTTCTTACCTAGGACCACAGTCATTCAGCTGGACCGATAGAGAGCAATGGTCAGATCTACTGCTAGTCTCTACCATAGGATTACAGTTATAC
>NW_019947710.1:0-7419 GCF_002910315.2 Salvelinus sp. IW2-2015
TTATTTGGGGTGTAGTTTGGTGGACTGTAAACAACTCTACAAGTACTGTTAGTTGGGGTGTAGTGGTGGACTGTACCAAGTCTACGGTAACTGTTAGTTGGGTGTAGTTGGCGGACTGTACCAAGTCTATGGTACTGTTAGTTGGGTGTAGTTGGTGGACTGTACCAAGTCTAATGGTTACTGTTAGTTGGGGTGTAGTTGGTGGACTGTACCAACTCTACAGTAACTGTTAGTTGGGGTGTAGTTGGTGGACTGTACCAATCTACGTAGCTGTTAGTGGGTGTAGTTGGTGGACTGTACCAAGTCTACGGTGCTGTTAGTTGGTTGGTAGTTGGTGGACTGTACCAGTTACGGTGCTGTAGTGGGTGTAGTTTGGTGGACGTACCAACTCTACAGTACTGTTAGTTTGGTGTAGTTGGTGGACTGTACCAACTCTACAGTACTGTAGTTTGGGTGTAGTTGGTGGACTGTACCAACTCTACAGTACTGTTAGTTTGGGTGTATGTTGGTGGACTGTACCAACTCTACAGTACTGGTTAGTTTGGGTGTAGTTGTGACTGTACCAACCTACAGTACTGTTAGTTTGGGTGTAGTTGGTGGACTGTACAACTCTACTCTCCAGTTCTGCTGTGTTGACAACAAAGACTAGTTCTCTGAGCTCTGATATGAAAATTAGCTGCTTCAGATTCTTTTGATGAGCTTTGCATTCATCTCAGGGACAGCTCCCTTGACAATCTCTCATAAAAAGGAAATTAAGACAAAGGGAAGAAGAGGAGAGGAGAGAAAGGGGGAATACAGCGTACAGAATGGTGGCAAGTGATCAAAAGAAGACCCGTTTCCATCAGGATGCATGAATACTAAGTAAATCTCATTACTAGCTAGGCAGTAATCATTTATTTATTATTAGATTATTATTATTTATATTATCTAAGGCCTGTCCTACTAGCTAGGCAGTAATAATATATTATTATTATATTATCTAAGGCCTGTCTCTACTAGCTAGGCAGTAATAATATATTATTATTATATTATCTAAGGCCTGTCTCTACTAGCTAGGCAGTAATAATATATTATTATTATATTATCTAAGGCCTGTCTCTACTAGCTAGGCAGTAATAATATAGATTATTATATTATCTAAGGCCTGTCTCCTACTAGCTAGGCAGTAATAATATAGTATTATTATATTATCTAAGGCCTGTCTCTACTAGCTAGGCAGTAATAATAATTCATTCGTTATATTATCTAAGGCTGTCTTTACGAGCTAGGCAGTAATAATTATAGTATATTATATTATCTAAGGCCTGTCTCTACTAGCTAGGCAGTAATAATATATTATTATTATATTATCTAAGGCCTGTCTCTACTAGCTAGGCAGTAATAATAAGTATTACTATATTATCTAAGGCCTGTCTCTACTAGCTAGGCAGTAATAATATATTATTATTATATTATCTAAGGCCTGTCTTTACTAGCTAGGCAGTAATAATATATTATTATGTATATTATCTAAGGCCTGTCTACTAGCTAGGCGTAATAATATAGAATTATTATATTATCTAAGGCCTGTCTCTACTAGCTAGAGCAGTAATAATATAGTATTTATTATATTATATCAAGGCCTGTCTCTACTAGCTAGGCAGTAATAATATTGTATTATTATATTATCTAAGGCCTGTCTCTAACTAGCTAGGCAGTAATAATATAGTATTATTATATTATCTAAGCCTGTCTCTACTAGCTAGGCAGTAATAATATATTTTATTAATTATCTAAGGCCTGTCTCTACTAGCTAGGCAGTAATAATATATTATTATTATATTATCTAAGGCCTGTCTCTACTAGCTAGGCAGTAATAAGAAGTATTATTATATTATCTAGGCCTGTCTCTACTACGCTAGGCAGTAATATATAGTATTATTATATTATCTAAGGCCTGTCTCTACCTAGCTAGGCAGTAATGAATATATTATTATTATATTATCTAAGGCCTGTCTCTACTAGCTAGGCAGTAATAATATATTATTATTATATTATCTAAGGCCTGTCTCTACTAGCTGAGCTAGTACTTAATATATTATTATTATATTATCTAAGGCCTGTCTCTACTAGCTAGGCCAGTATAATATAGTATTATTATATTATCTAAGGCCTGTCTCTACTAGCTAGGCAGTAATAATATAGTATTATTATATTATCTAAGGCCTGTCTCTAGTAATAGTAATAATACATATTTTAATCATTCTGCGTTCTCTCTGTATTTATGTTGTATTGATCTTTATTAGAGTAGCAAACCCACTTTATAATAACTATCTTTAATGTAACGACTTGGGATGTCGGGTTGTGAAATGAAAGCTTCTTTTAGTAATAATACTTATTCACGTTATATTTAACAACTTTAGATTCTACAAAACAATAAAAGAAAGTTGCTAGTGTACATAACTGGCGTGTTTTCCTTTTTTTCTCCTACTACCTGTCACAAGGCATTCTGGTACTTGCAGTCAATAGCGTAATCCAATATTAARCAATACAACAGAAAGATGTATGTAGTTCTCTCAATCTCCATCACACGAATTCAACTACAATTACATATGTAAATAACTGTAAAGAAAATATAAAGCTAAATAAATTAAGAGTTGGGGTTCTTCGATTGCCTTCCACAGCTCTTTCAAGTCCTGATCAGCTCTCCTTGAACGTTTCTGCATTGTCTGATTAGATTACCTTGCATAATCCTCTCCTTGAGATGAATCTTTTCAGAGCTAACAGGAATGTCTCTGTTGACTGATCTGAGACCAGTTCCAAATGCACTGCTCTGGTTACAGCTCAAGTGAACAGGGCAATGTATGACTCATTCACAGAACCATTTTCTTTCACGTAGAGCGGTCCTGCAAAATCCACACCTGTGACTTCGAATGGTGGGGATTACGTTATTCAGTCTTTTGGTAAAGGTGCAGTGACCTGCTGTCCGGCCCTTGCCTTGAATCTCTTGCACACTATACTTCTTGCAAGAAGATTCAAGGCAAGGGCCGGACAGCAAGAAGTATCGTGTGCAAAAGATTCAAGGCAAGGGCCGGACAGCAGGTCACTGCACCTTTACCAAAAGACTGAATAACGGAATCGCCACCATTCGAAGTTCTCTTGACAAGCTGCCGAGCACGCAAGATCCAGTATCGCTCTCTGATTTGTACTAGAGTGTGTCTTGCTCCAGAATGCATCTCCTTCTCATGATGGTACTGTATCAGTATTTCTGAGTATCTGTACTTGTTGGGCAGAACCCATGGGTGTTGCTCTCTGAATGTGAAGTTGAACTGTTGCAGTCTTCCTCCTACACTCTGAGGAGTTCGTGTTCGTCCAGGAACGGTTTCAGTTCTCTGATTTTTAACAGTCATTGTTTAGTCTTTTTTCCTGCCTTCAGTAGTTTGATCTCCTGACTGAAACTCTGTTGTCGCTGTGCCTTTCAAGCTCCAACACGGGGTTCAGTGATGTCTGTGCTGTTTGCTGCGAGCTGTACAGTAACCTGGCAACTGGACTTGAGTTCTGTCATCACCTCTTCCGGAACCTTGTTATCATCACTCATTAAATTTTACAGCACCCACTGTACCAGTGTTTGAGACTGTGATTGGTATCAAGCCATTTTCCATGGCCATTTTTTACTGACAGTGCTGATATTGCGATGGTCCATGTTACGCATCCTGTAATGTGTTTTGCGTGAGCAAAATGTTGTGTTAATGTGTTCGTTACTTTGCTGAAACATGTTTTTAACCCCAAATACATGGACAATATAATATAATACTTGCTTTTTTGGTCCATAGAAATTCTGAATGTTTTGCTGTCTCAGTAGTACCCAACCTGACACACAACACACATCACGAGCTGGGAGCAACATAGTTAAGGGGTAACACCCATTGATCAAGGGGACAACAGCGGTAGGTAGCATATGGAATATTGAAGCCGGTAACCCTCCAGCTGCTACCTCACTGGATTTTAATCGTCAACCTTCCGGTTACCGGCCGGTTTCTCTAACGTCGAGGTTACCGCCGCCCGCTGACGAGCCAGAACCTTTTTTCTGATGTCTGATGGTTATTTTAGTCTTCAATCATTCAACGATCTGAGACGTGTTGCTACTGTTAGAGGCTGAGGGAGTACAAGAGGATTCTATGAACAATAATACAATTGAGACACACAGAGTTTATCTCTACTCTATATGCATTCCAAATGGTACCCTTGTCGTTATATAGACACTTAGGATTCTGGTCTAAAGTAGTGAACTTTAAAGGGAGTATGGTGACATTTGGGACACAGAGGACAGATGTCCCACTCTGTAGTCTATTTGGACTGACAGGAGACAGATGTCCCACTCTGTAGTCTAGTTGGACTGACAGGAGACAGATGACCACTCTGTAGTCTAGTTGGACTGACAGGAGACAGATGTCCCACTCTGTAGTCTAAGTTGGACTGACGGAGACAGATGTCCCACTCTGTAGTCTATTGGACTGACAGGAGACATATGTCCCACTCTGTAAGTCTGTTGGACTGACAGGAGACAGATGTCCCACTCTGTAGTCTAGTTGGACTGACAGGAGACAGATGTCCCACTCTGTAGTCTAGTTGGACTGACAGGAGACAGATGTCCCACTCTGTAGTCTAATTGGACTGACAGGAGACAGATGTCCACTCTGTAGTCTAGTTGGACTGACAGGAGACAGATGTCCCACTCTGTAGTCTAGTTGGACTGACAGGAGACAGATGTCCCACTCTGTAGTCTAGTTGGACTGACAGAGACAGATGTCCCACTCTGTAGTCTAGTTGGCATGACAGGAGACAGATGTCCCACTCTGTAGTCTAGTTGGACTGACAGGAGACAGATGTCCCACTCTGTAGTCTAGTTGGACTGACAGGAGACGATGTCCACTCTGTAGTCTAGTTGGACTGACCGGAGACAGATGTCCCACTCTGTAGTCTAGTTGGACTGACAGGAGACAGATGTCCCACTCTGTAGTCTAGTTGGACTGACAGAGACGATGTCCCACTCTGTAGTCTAGTTGGACTGACCGGAGACAGATGTCCCACTCTGTAGTCTAGTTGGACTGACAGGAGACAGATGTCCCACTCTGTAGTCTAGTTGGACTGACACCGGAGCAAGATGTCCCACTCTGTAGTCTAGTTGGACTGACAGGAGACAGATGTCCACTCTGTAGTCTAGTTGGACTGACAGGAGACAGATGTCCCACTCTGTAGTCTAGTTGGACTGACAGGAGACAGATGTCCCACTCTGTAGTCTAGATTGGACTGACAGAGACAGATGTCCCCCTCTGTAGTCTAGTTGGACTGACAGGAGACAGATGTCCCACTCTGTAGTCTAGTTGGACTGACAGGAGGACAGATGTCCCATCTGTTAGTCTAGTGGACTGACAGGAGACAGATGTCCCACTCTGTAGTCTAATTGGACTGACAGGAGACAGATGTCCCACTCTGTAGTCTAGTTGACTGACAGGAGCACAGATGTCCCACTCTGTAGTCTAGTTGGACTGACAGGAGACAATGTCCCACTCTGTAGTCTATTTGGACTGACAGGAGACATATGTCCACTCTGTAGTCTAGTTGGACTGACAGGAGACGATGTCCCACTCTGTAGTCAGTTGGACTGACAGGAGACAGATGTCCCACTCTGTAGTCTAGTTGGACTGACAGGAGACAGATGTCCCACTCTGTAGTCTAGTTGGACTGACAGGAGACAGATGTCCCACTCTGTAGTCTAGTTGGACTGACAGGAGACAGATGTCCCACTCTGTAGTCTAGTTGGACTGACAGGAGACAGATGTCCCACTCTGTAGTCTAGTTGGACTGACAGGAGACAGATGTCCCCCTCTGTAGTCTAGTTGGACTGACAGGAGGACAGATGTCCCACTCTGTAGTCTAGTTGGACTGACAGGAGACAGATGTCCCACTCTGTAGTCTGTTGGACTGACAGGAGACAGATGTCCCACTCTGTAGTCTAATTGGACTGACAGGAGACAGATGTCCCACTCTGTAGTCTAGTTGGACTGACAGGAGACAGATGTCCCACTCTGTAGTCTAGTTGGACTGACAGGAGACAGATGTCCCACTCTGTAGTCTAGTTGGACTGACAGGAGACAATGTCCCACTCTGTAGTCTAGTTGGACTGACAGGAGACGATGTCCCACTCTGTAGTCTAGTTGGACTGACAGGAGACAGATGTCCCACTCTGTAGTCTAGTTGGACTGACAGGAGACAGATGTCCCACTCTGTAGTCTAGTTGGACTGACAGGAGACAGATGTCCCACTCTGTAGTCTAGTTTGACTGACAGGAGACAGATGTCCCACTCTGTAGTCTAGTTGGACTGACAGGAGACAGATGTCCCACTCTGTAGTCTAGTTGGACTGACAGGAGACAGATGTCCCACTCTGTAGTCTATTGGACTGACAGGAGACAGATGTCCCACTCTGTAGTCTAGTTGGACTGACAAGAGACAGATGTCCCACTCTGTAGTCTATTTGGACTGACAGGAGACAGATGTCCCACTCTGTAGTCTAGTTGGACTGACAGGAGACAGATGTCCCACTCTGTAGTCTAGTTGGACTGACAGGAGACAGATGTCCCACTCTGTAGTCAGTTGGACTGACGGAGACAGATGTCCCACTCTGTAGTCTAGTTGGACTGACAGGAGACAGATGTCCCACTCTGTAGTCTAGTTGGACTGACAGGAGACAGATGTCCCACTCTGTAGTCTAGTTGGACTGACAGGAGACAGATGTCCCACTCTGTAGTCTAGTTGGACTGACAGGAGACAGAATGTCCCACTCTGTAGTCTATTTGGACTGACAGGAGACAGATGTCCCACTCTGTAGTTAGTTGGACTGACAGGAGAGATGTCCCACTCTGTAGTCTAGTTGGACTGACAGAGACAGATGTCCCACTCTGTAGTCTAGTTGGACTGACAGGAGACAGAGTCCCACTCTGTTAGTCTAGTTGGACTGACAGGGGACAGATGTCCCACTCTGTAGTCTAGTTGGACTGACAGGAGACAGATGGCCCACCTCTGTAGTCTAGTTGGACTGACAGGAGACAGATGTCCCACTCTGTAGTCTATTGGACTGACAGGGGACAGATGTCCCACTCTGTAGTCTAGTTGGACTGACAGGAGACAGATGTCCCACTCTGTAGTCTAGTTGGACTGACAGGAGACAGATGTCCCACTCTGTAGTTAGTTGGACTGACAGGAGGACAGATGTCCCACTCTGTAGTCTAGTTGGACTGACAGGAGACAGATGTCCCACTCTGTAGTCTAGTGACTGACAGGAGACAGATGTCCCACTCTGTAGTCTAGTTGGACTGACAGGAGACAGATGTCCCACTCTGTAGTCTAGTTGGACTGACAGGAGACAGATGTCCCCCTC
>NW_019947710.1:7444-20214 GCF_002910315.2 Salvelinus sp. IW2-2015
TACAGGAGACAGATGTCCCACTCTGTAGTCTAGTTGGACTGACAGGAGACAGATGTCCCACTCTGTAGTCTAGTTGGACTGACAGGAGACAGATGTCCCACTCTGTAGTCTAGTTGGACTGACAGAGGACAGATGTCCCACTCTGTAGTCTAGTTGGACTGACAGGAGACAGATGTCCCACTCTGTAGTCTAGTTGGACTGACAGGAGACAGATGTCCCACTCTGTAGCTGTTGACGTGACAGGAGACAGATGTCCCACTCTGTAGTCTAGTTTGGACTGACAGGAGACAGATGTCCCACTCTGTAGTCTAGTTGGACTGACAGGAGACAGATGTCCCACTCTGTAGTCTAGTTGGACTGACAGGAGACAGATGTCCCACTCTGTAGTCTAGGGACTGACAGGAGACAGATGTCCCACTCTGTAGTCTAGTTGGACTGACAGGAGACAGATGTCCCACTCTGTAGTCTATTTGGACTGACAGGAGACAGATGTCCCACTCTGTAGTCTAGTTGGACTGACAGGAGACAGATGTCCCACTCTTGAGTCTAGTTGGACTGACAGGAGACAGATGTCCCACTCTGTAGTCTAGTTGGACTGACAGGAGACAGATGTCCCACTCTGTAGTCTAGTTGGACTGACAGGGACAGATGTCCCACTCTGTAGTCTAGTTGGACTGACAGGAGACAGATGTCCCACTCTGTAGTCTAGTTGGACTGACAGGAGACAGATGTCCCACTCTGTAGTCTAGTTGGACTGACAGGGACAGATGTCCCACTCTGTAGTCTAGTTGGACTGACAGGAGACAGATGTCCCACTCTGTAGTCTAGTTGGACTGACAGGAGACAGATGTCCCACTCTTGTAGTCTAGTTGGACTGACAGGAGACAGATGTCCCACTCTGTAGTCTAGTTGGACTGACAGGAGACAGATGTCCCACTCTGTAGTCTAGTTGGACTGACAGGAGACAGATGTCCCACTCTGTAGTCTAGTTGGACTGACAGGAGACAGATGTCCCACTCTGTAGTCTAGTTGGACTGACAGGAGACAGATGTCCACTCTGTAGTCTAGTTGGACTGACAGGAGACAGATGTCCCACTCTGTAGTCTAGTTGGACTGACAGGAGACAGATGTCCCACTCTGTAGTCTAGTTGGACTGACAGGAGACAGATGTCCCACTCTGTAGTCTAGTTGGACTGACAGGAGACAGATGTCCCACTCTGTAGTCTATTGGACTGACAGGGGACAGATGTCCCACTCTGTAGTCTAGTTGGACTGACAGGAGACAGATGCCCACTCTGTAGTCTAGTTGGACTGAGACTGACAGGAGACAGATGTCCCACTCTGTAGTCTAATTGGACTGACAGGAGACAGATGTCCCACTCTGTAGTCTAGTTGGACTGACAGGAGACATATGTCCCACTCTGTAGTCTAGTTGGACTGAAACGAGACACATACCCCACTCTAGTTCATGTCGGGCTCCTTGACGATCCACAGTAGAGAGCCTGGAGGTTCTTAGGTTGTTGTGAACCTCCTCAAAAAAAAAACTGTTTCTGTCCGTATGTCTGTCTGAACATCGATCTGATTCAGTTATTAGCTTGAAGGCAAGAGGCTCCTCTTGAAGAGCCCAGACAAACATGTGGAAGATAGAGGCAGCAGAGAACATATCAAAGGAAAGAAAAGCCTGTTACTGCTACAGAGTAGAACACATCTCCTAAAGACATGACCAGCAAATAAATTAGTAACACTACGTCCAATGGCAACCTAGTCCCTTTATAGTGCACTACTTTTAACCACGAACCCATTGGGTTCTGGTCAAAAGTAGTGTACTATGTAGGGATGCACCCTTAAACCCTTAAACTTTTCCACATTTTATGTATGATTCATTCTGCAGGCGTAGACTAGAATTCCATATATGCCTCCCATTTTGTTTTCTCTGATGTGGAGTATCTTCTGAAAAACAGGAGGTGATTTTGACAAGTGTTCACTCATCTTGTTTACTTTAGGGTTGCATCCCAAAATAGTGCACTACTTTTGATGGAATTTGGTCAAAAATAGTGCACTTTGTAGGGAATAGGGGGCCATTTGGGACTGATAATCCCAGTCTGTAATCCAATTATTTTTCAAGCTGACCACCTTTCCCTGTTCCCCAAGGTAACCTGCCACAATGACTATCACCCTGTAGCACTCACATCTGAAATGATGAAGTGCTTTGAAAAGGCTGGTTATGATACATCAACACCTTAGATCCACTCAATTGCCCCCCAAATAGATCCACAGACGATGCATTTTCAGTTGCACTTCAAAACTGCCCTCTCCCACCTCGACCTCGAACACCATAGTCCAATTTCAAACTCGTCACCAAACAACTGACTCCTGGACTTTCTGGTGCGACGGCCACGCTGACCCTCAACACAGGGGGGCCCCCTCGGGTGTGTGCTTTAGTCCCCTCCTGTGTACTCCCTGTTCAGCCACGACTGCATCGTCACGCACAACACCGTCGCCGTCATTACGTTTGCTGACGACACAACGGTGGTAGGACTGATCACCGGCGGCGATGAGTCAATTTACAGGGATTAGGTCAGAGATTTAGCGCAGTGTGGTACCCTGCTTTACGGTGGGAACTACACATTGCGGAGATCATCCGTTCACCTACAATACCCTGCGTCTCACAAAACACAGTGGTTGGAACCAAAAATCTAAAAATTTGACTCATCAGACCAAAGGACAGATTTCCACTGGTCTAATGTCTATCGCTCATGTTTCTTGGCCAAAGCAAGTCTTCTTCTTATTGGTGTCCTTTAGTAGTGGTTTCTTTGTAGCAATTCGACCATGAAGGCCTGATTCACGCAGTCTCCTCTGAACAGTTGATGTTGAGAATGTGTCTGTTACTTGAACTCTGTGAAGCATTTATTTGGGCTGCAATTTCTGAGGCTGGTAACTCAAATGAACTTATCCTCTGCAGCAAGAGGAACTCTGGGTCTTCCTTTCCTGTGGCGGTCTTCATGAGAGCAAGTTTCCTCAGCGCTTGATGGTTTTTGCGACTGCACTTGAAGGAACTTTCAAGGTTCTTGACATTTTCCGATTGACTGACCTTCATGTCTTACACTAATGATGGACTGTAATTCTTTTGCTTATTGAGCTGTTCTTGCCATAATATGGACTCTTTAACCAAATAGGGCTGTCTTCTGTATACACCCCTACCTTGTCACAACACAACTGATTGGCTCAAATGCATTGAGAAGGAAAGAAATTCCACAAATTAACTTTTAACAACGCACACCTGTTAATTGAAATGCATTCCAGGTGACTACCTCATGAAGCTGGTTGAGAGAATGCCAAGAGTGTGCAAAGCTATCATCAAGCAAAGGGTGACTACTTTGAAGGTCTCAAATATAAAATAATGTTGATTTGTGAAACACTTTTTGGTTATTACATAATTCCATGTGTTATTTCATAGTGTTGATGTCTTCACTATTATTCTACAATGTAGAAAATAGTGAAATTAAGAAAAACCTTGGAATGAGTAGATGTGAATAGATGTGCCCAAACTTTTGACTGGTGCTGTACCTCATACACCTCATCCACATTGATCTGGATCTCTCTACTCCCTGTATAAGCGCTCCACATTGATCTGGTACTGGTACTTCCTGTATATAGCTCCACATTGATCTGGTACTCCCTGTATATAGCCCACATTGATCTGGTACTCCCTGTATATAGATCCACATTGATCTGGTACTGGTACTCCCTGTATATAGCTCCACATTGATCTGGTACTGTACTTCCTGTATAATAGCTCCACATTGATCTAGTACTAGTACTTCCTGTATATAGCTCCACATTGATCTGGTACTGGTAGTCCCTGTATATAGCTCCACATTGATCTGGTACTGGTACTTCCTGTATATAGCTCCACATTGATCTGGTACTGGTACTTCCTGTATAGAGCTCCACATTGATCTGGTACTTCCTGTATAGAGCTCCACATTGATTTGGTACTTCCTGTATAGAGCTCCACATTGATCTGGTACTTCCTGTATAGAGCTCCACATTGATCTGGTACTTCCTGTATATAGCTCCACATTGATCTGGTACTTCCTGTATATAGCTCCACATTGATCTGTACTCCCTGATATTGCTCCACATTGATCTGGTACTTCCTGTATATACTCCACATTGATCTGGTACTGGTACTCCCTGTATATTGCTCCACATTGATCTGGTACTGGTACTTCCTGTAAATAGCTCCACATTAATCTGGTACTCCCTGTATATAGCTCCACATTGATCTGGTACTTCCTGTATATATAGCTCACACATTGACGGCTGAGAACTGGTACTGTCAGCATTCGGATATTAGCTGATGTTGAAGGCTATATAAATAAACTTGATTTGATTTGGTACTCTCTTATTCCTCTTGTGTAACTATTATAAACTCTGCGTCGTTGGGAAGGGCTCGTAAGCAAGCATTCACTGTAAGGTCACACCCGTTGTACTAGGCGCATGTGACAAATACCATTTGATTTGATCAGACTATATCTGCACCTCGCCTGTGTCTGGATGTTGTTTCTGTATTAAATATATCATCTCCACTTGTGTTGCTGTGACTGCTCATCAGCGAGCAGCCGGGGCATACAACACTATAGAACACAGATGAGGTAAAGAGGTCAATGGAACTCGACCAAAACAATGGAAAAGACAATGGAAACGCATGGGGGCGGGAAAGATGCCATGGAAACGCATGGGGGGAAAGATGCCATGGAAACGCATGGGGGGGAAATGATGCCATGGAAACGCATGGGGGGAAAGATGCCATGGAAAGCATGGGGGGGAAGATGCCATGGAAACGCATGAGGGGGGAAGATGCCAAATGGAAACGCATGGGGGGGAAAGATGCCATGGAGTAAACATCCAGAATCTCCTCATGTCCCCTAGCAAATTAGCCTYGATTTAGGCTATTGTGTAAATGTGTATTTCACACTATTTTGAGGTAAAAKATMTGAGTATGTTTGTATGGATGTCAACCTCAATACTTCATGTCATCATCACCAATCAACTGCATTAGTTTATGCTAGCTATGCTACCAGTTTATACGAACAGGAGTTAGCATTTAGCAGTCACTTCTTCTAAACTTGAAAAGGGACAACTTGTAAATGTTATGCAGCGAAAACAGCTAAATATATCCAAATCGGGCTTCAGTAACCACATTGTGGGTCTGTTCAGTGGTGTAGTGAGGGGAAAAAATTGTTTAAATGAGTCGTAATTTCCTCAAAGTTTGTGCCGACAGACGTAGCATATTAAATAGCCTATCGTTATAGAATATCCATAAAATCCATCCTCCAATTGCAACGTCTGCCTATATGCCCACACATCTTGTCTCAAGATTTTTTTTTATTTTTTAATACCCTCAATCAACAAGTTAGGCCGATACCTACTTTTAAAATAGGCCATCATCACTGTCAATCGTGAGTTATAATTATTCCCATTTTACTGCTGACATCAATCATCTGATTGATCTCGATCAGTTTCATGGGAATATGCATTTAGATCTTATTGAGTGACTGTTTTGAGAACAGATGGCGTTAACTAACTATTACCCTTTTTTGTGTATTTTAAGCATATATCCTGCCTAGTGCCTCTGTTGAGTTTAAACTCATGATCATTTTTTGATGGGACTTATTTAGCTTCAGCTAACCATCCTAAAATCTCATTAGAAATGAGGTGTTTTTGGTGTAACAATGATGTTAAAGCCCCTTCTATGCTATGTTATTCGGTTCTGTTATGTGAAATGCAAATGAATCATTATGCGATCTTGCCAGACATTGATTCTTTGATGTAACTTTACTAAACGAGCCCCAATTGTGAGAAGTGATTATCTTCCATGTATTATAATAATAATAATAATAATATTAAGTGGTGAGTCTGACTGTTATAGGCCTAAATGATTGGAGAGACCCTTTGTGGTGTTGAAAAGGACAGTTCCAGGATCAGGCAGTTAAAGAAGTTGAACCAACTTGTGGTGCTGAAAAGGACAGTTCCAGGATCAGGCAGTGATGTTAATTAAAGAAGTTGAACCAACTTGTGGTGCTGAAAAGGACCAGTTCCAGGATCAGGCAGTTAAAGAAGTTAACCAACTTGTGGTGCTGAAAAGGACAGTTCCAGGATCAGCGGGATGTTAATTAAAGAAGTTGAACCAACTTGTGGTGTTGAAAAGGACAGTTCCAGGATCAGGCAGTTAAAGAAGTTGAACCAACTTGTGGTGCAGAAAAGGACAGTTCCAGGATCAGGCAGTGATGTTAATTAAAGAAGTTGAAACAACTTTGTGGGTTGAAAAGGACAGTTCCAGGATCAGGCATTGATGTTAATTAAAGAAGTTGAACCAACTTGTGGTGCTGAAAAGGACAGTTCCAGGATCAGGCAGTTAAAGAAGTTGAACCAACTTGTGGTGCTGAAGGATAGATAAATGATAGTTCTAAGGATCTGCTTGTACAGCCTAATAAACCTATGACTACTTGGTATACAGTAGCTATTTTTGTAGGCCTATAGCCTAATGTAAATACAATTGACTTAAAACTTAATATCATTGCACTGTTTGTGAGGAGAGCTTTAGTTGTGAGTAGTATTGTGTAACTTACACTACGTTGTGTCATAAATAAACTTAGATTTGATTAGCTTGAACACGTAGTTACAATATACCCTATTACAGAATAACAGTAACAAACAGAGGTGAACTATCCATTTATTTTCATAGATTAAATGATCAAATTTTATTCGTCACATGCGCTGAAGACAACAGGTGTAGACCTTACTGGGAAATGCTTACTTGCAAGCCCTTAATTAACCAACAACGCAGTAGAGTTAAGAAAAMATTTACTAAATATTTACTCAAACTATAAGCTAAATGTATTATTACCTACAACGTGGCCCAATTCACATTTCAAATGTCCCACCTTGACATACGGCACGTAGCCTAGTGGTTAGATCGAATCCCCCGAGGTAAAAATCTGGCGTTCTGCCCCTGAACAAGGCAGTTAACCCACTGTTCCCTAGGTAGACCGTCGTTGGAAATAAGAATTTGTTCTTAACTGACTTGCCTAGTTAAATAAAGGTTAAATTATTTCTTTTTTAAATAAATACCAAGCTAGAACAGAACTCTGTCTCTCAACCAGTAGCCAATGGAGGCTAAGTATCCCAAGCAGGGCTATAGAAACTTCCAGAAGGGAGTCAGACTCCTTGGTCTTTGCGGAGGCCACTCTGGTTTGGGGAGAGCCCTATAGGCAGAGCTGTGTCACCGTAACCAAGGTTCCGTCAATGTAATTCTGACAGGCCTCCTCAGTACACACGTAGCTTAAAGTTCATCATAATTCTCACCACCGCCAGKGAGAAGACAGCGAAGGAATCCACCACCATTTACCACTGGTGTAAAGTARSTAYGTAAAAWTARAAAAMTATAAACGAAGRGAGCTGAAAWAYAAGATCCCAGGAATTTTCCATATGCACAAAAAGCTTATTTCTCTCAAATMTTGTGCACAAATTTGTTTACATCCCTGTTAGTGAACATTTCTTCTTTGCCAAAATAATCCAMCCACCTTACAGGTGTGGCATATCAAGAAGRTGATTAAACAGCATGATCATTACACAGGTGCACCTTGTGCCGGGGACAATAAAAGGTCACTCTAAATGCCACCGATGTCTCAAGTTTTGAGGGATCGTGCAATTGGCATGKTGASTGCAGGAATGTCCACCAGAGCTTTTGCCAGATAATGTAATGTTCATTCTACCATAASCTGCCTCCAACAATGTTTTAGAGAATTTGGTGGTATGTCCAACCGGCCTCACAACCACAGACCACGTGTAATCACACCAGCCCAGGACCACCACATCTGGCTTCTTCACTTGCGGGATTGTCTGAGACTAGCCACCCAGACAGCTGATGAAACTGAGGAGTATTTCTGTCTGTAATAAAGCCCTTTTGTTGGGGAAAAACTAATTCTGATTGGCTGGGCCTAGTTCCCCAGTGAGTCAGGCCCACCCATGGCTGTGCCCCTGCCCAGTCATGTGAAATCCATAGATCAGGGCCTAATTCATTTATTTAAATTGACTAATATACTTATATGAACTGTAACTCAGGACAACTGTTGAAATTGTTGCATGTTGCATTTATATTTTTGTTCAGTATTTTTTGGGGGGTATCTGTACTTTACTTTAATATTTATATTTTTGACAACTTTTACTTTTACTCCACTACATTCCTAAAGAAAATAATGTACTTTTTACTCCATACATTTTCCCTGACACTCAAAAGTACTCGTTACATTTTGAATGATTAGCAGGACAGGAAAATGGTCCAATTCARGCACTTATCAAGAGAACATCCCTTTTACTCAACTATGACAATTTTTACTTTTTCAACCATTGCCATTTACCTCCCTCTAGGCTGCTATATACACACTACATGACCAAAAGTATGTGGACACCTGCTCGGTGAACATCTCATTCCAAAATCATYGGCATTAATATAGAGTTAGTCCTCCCCTTTGATGCTATAACAGCCTCCACACTTCTGAGAAGGCTTTCCACCAGATGTTGGAACATTGCTGCGGGGACTTGCTTCCATTCAGCCACAAGAGTATTAGMGAGGTCGGGCACTGATGTTGGGAAATTAGGTCTGGCTCCCAGTCGGCGTTCCAATTCATCCAAAAGGTGTTTGATGGGGTTGAGGTCAGGGCTTTGTGCAGGCCGGTCAAGTTCTTCCACATTGATCTCGTCAAACCATTTCTGTATGGACCTCGCTTTGTGCACCGGGGCATTGTCATGCTGAAACAGGAAAGGGTCTTCCCCAAATTGTTGCCACAAAGTTGGAAGCACATAATCATCTAGAATGTAATTGTATGCTGTAGCGTTAAGATTCCTCTTCACTGGAACTAAGGGGCCCAAACCATGAAAAACAGACCCAGACCATTATTCCTTCTCCACCAAACTTTACAGTTGGCCTTATGCATTGGGGCTGGTAGTCTTCTCTTGGCATCCGCCAAACCCAGATTAATTCGTCGGACTGCCAGATAGTGAAGCGCGATTCATCACTCCAGAAAACGGATTTCCACTGCTCCAGAGTCCAATGTCGGCGAGCTTTACACCACTCCAGCCGATGCTTGGCATTGCGCATGGTGATCTTAGTCTTGTGTGCAGCTGCTCGGCCATGGAAACCCATTTCGTGAAACTTACGACGAGCAATTATTGTGCTGACGTTGCTTCCAGAGTCAGTTTGGAACTCGCTAGTGAGTGTTGCAACTGAGGACAGATGATTTTTACGCTCTTCAGCACTTGGCGGTCCTGTTCTGTGAGCTTGTGTGTCCTACCACTTTGCGGCTGAGCCGTTGTTGCTCCTAGACGTTTCCACTTCACAGTAACAGCACTTACAGTTGACCGGGGCAGCTCTAGCAGGGCAGACATTTGACCAACTGACTTGTTGGAAAGGTGGCATCCTGTGACGGTGCAACGTTGAAAGTCACTGAGCTCTTCAGTAAGGCCATTCTACTGCCGATGTTTGTCAATGGAGATTACATGGCTATTGTGCTCGATTTTATACACCTGTCAGCAACGGGTGTGTGCTGAAATAGCCAAATCCACTGAAGGAGAAGTTATACTTTTGTGTATATAGAGTGTATTTATTTAGTTTGTCATTCTATCGTTTTTTTATGGAATTTGTTGTAATTAAATATAATTTCTTTAGAATATATTTTCCATAAATAGTTTTACCAGCTCTGTGTATTGTCAAATTGAAAATGGTGAGGAGGGCAGCTCATCTGCACACCAGCAGCACTACTATGCCCCTGGGCCTCTTACACACTACTATGCCCCTGGGCCTCTTACACACTACTATGCCCCTGGGCCTCTTACACACTACTATGCCCCTGGGCCTGGTCTTGTAATCATAGGGTTAATGAAATCCCAACACCGTTAGGGTCAGGTTAGTAATCACCTTAGGTGTTCAGGTTAGATAATCCCACACTCTTAGGTCTGTAATCAAGGGTTAATAATCCCACACCGTTAGGTCTGGTAATCAGGGTTAGTAATTAAACCAACACGTTAGGTTTGTAAATCAGGGTGTTGATAACTCCACACCTGAGGTCGTAATCAGGGTTACATAATCCACACCGTTAGTGCTTGTAATCAGGGTTAGAGTAATATCCACACACCGTTAGGTCTCTGAATCAGGTTATGGTTAATAATCCACACCGTAGGTCTTTTAATAGTTAGACAAAGAGGTCTGTAATCAGTTGTTAGAGCAACCGTTAGCGTTCAGTAGGGTAGATCCCACACCGTTAGGTCTGTAACAGGTAATTAATCCACCACCGTTAATGTCTGTAATCAGGTTAATAATCCCACACCGTTAGGTCTGTAATCAGCGTTAGGTTAGATAATCACACCTTAGGTCTGTAATCAGGTTAGGGTTGTAATCCCACACCCCCCGTTAGGTCTGTAATCAGCGGTTAGAATAATCCCAGCACCTTAGCGGTCTGGATATCAGGGTTAGATAATCCCACGACCGTTACGGTCTGTAATCAGGGTTAGGTAATAATCACACACGTTAGTCTTAATAAGGTTAGTTAATCCATCACCGTTACGTCTGTAATCAGGGTTAATAAGCCCACCCGTTAGGTCTGTAATCAGGTAAGATAATCCAACGCCTCTGTACAGGTTAATAACCCCGTGTAGTCCGGTTCAGGGTTAGATAATCCACCACCGTTAGGTCTGTAATCCGGGTTAGATACATCCCACACCGTAGTTTCCTGTAATCAGGTATATAATCCCACACCGTTAGTTCTGTAATCAGGGTTAGATAATCCCACACCGTAGTCTGTAATCAGGTTAGATAATCCCACGCCGTTAGTCTGTTAAATCAGGTTAGATATCAAGTAGGTTTAATGTTAATCACCAACCGTATCTATCGGTTATATCAACTAGTGTATCGGTTGTATCACTAGTTGTATAGGGATTACAGTAGGTCTGTAATCAGTAGTTATATCCCACACCATTAGGAAAAGGATAAAGGATAATTCCATTCCTGTTGAAACCCATCTGGCAGGTAAGATAATTCAGTTCTCTGTTGAAACCCCATCTGGCAGGTAAAGATAATTCCAGTTCCTGTTTGAAACCCATCTGGCAGGTAAAATAATTCCAGTTCCTGTTTGAAACCCCATCTGGCAGGCGTACCTTAGAAAGAGAGCTTGACTATGATTGTGCTTCAAAAGTGCCATCCTATTCCCTACATAGTGCACACTTTAGACCAGTAACGACACCATAGTCCCTACATAGTGCACACTTTAGACCAGAACGACACATATTCCCTATATAGTGCACTACTTAGACCAGAACGACATCCTATTCCCTACATAGTGCACTACTTCAGACCAGAACGACACCCTATTCCCTACATAGTGCACTACTTTAGACAGAACGACACCATATTCCCTACATAGTGCACTACTTAGACCAGAACGACACCATATTCCCTACATAGTGCACTACTTTAGACCAGAACGACACCCCTAATTCCCCAACATAAGTCCACTACTTTAAACAAGAGTCCTACATGTATGGGCCAAAGCCCTATGAGTCCTGGTCAAAAGTAGTGCACTACAGTGTTTACACAAAAGTTAGGGTTAGTGGATGTGGAATATACCTATATTCTATTGGACTGTATGAGTTAGGGTGAGTGGAATATAACGCTATATTCTATTGGACTGTATGATTAGGGTTAGTGGATAGTGGAATAAACTATATTCTATGGACTTATGAGTTAGGTTAGTGAATATAACCTATATTCTTATTGGACTGTATGAGTTAGTAGTGATAGTGGAATATAACCTATATTCTATGGCCTGTATGAGATAGGGTTAGTGGAATATAAACCTATATTCTATTGGACTGTATGAGTTAGGTTAGTGATATGGATATATAACCTATATTCTATTGACTGTATGAGTTAGGGTTAGTGATAGTGGAATATAACCTATATTCTATTGGACTTGTGTAGTTATGGTGAGTGGGATAGTGGAATATAATCCTATATTCTATTAGGACTGTCATGACGTTAGGGAGTGGATAGCTGATATGATAACCTATATTCTATTGGACTGTATGAGTTAGGGTTAGTGGATAGGAATATATAACCTCTCTTTACCACATCTATAGGTTAATGGATCGGTGTGGGGGATAGAAGGAGGACGCCGGATTGATTCAACAAAATCTGATCTAACAAACTGGATTTCGTCATATCACATGATTGATGTATTGTAACAGGCCAGGGGCATAGTAGTGTGGGTAGAGCCAGGGGCATAGTAGTGTGTAAGAGGCCCAGGGGCATAGTAGTGTGTAAGAGGCCCAGGGGCATAGTAGTGTGTAAGAGGCCAGGGGCATAGTAGTGTGTAAAGGCCCAGGGCAAGTGGTGTAAAGCCCAGGGGCATAGTAGTGTGTAAGAGGCCCAGGGGCCATAGTAGTGTGCTAACAGCCCAGGGCATAGTAGTGGTAAACAGGCCCAGGGGCATAGTACTGGTGTAAGAGCCCAGGGGCATAGTAGTGTGTAACAGGCCCAGGGGCAAGTGTAAGGGCAGGGGCATAGTAGTGTGTAAGAGCCCAGGGGCATATAGTGTGTAAGAGGCCCAGGGCATAGTAGTGTGTAAGAGGCCCGGGGCATAGTGTAGTGTGTAAGAGGCCCAGGGCATTAGTAGTGTGTAAACCCAGGGGCATAGTAGGTGTAGAGGCCA
>NW_019947711.1:0-20193 GCF_002910315.2 Salvelinus sp. IW2-2015
TCACGAGAGATACTCGACTGCAGTTATTTGTTCCTCACCAGGGTCTCGTATCTGACTGCAGTTCGATCCTCGTGCCGGGTCTCGATCTGAAACTGAGTTTCGGACCTCACAGGGTCTTTGACGCCGACTGCAGTTCGACCTCTCCCGAGGGTCTCGATCTGACTGCAGTTCGACTCCTACCAGTGAGTCTCGGATCTGGATGCCAGGTTCGATTCCTGCACCAGGGTCTCGATCATGTACTGGCAGTTCGATCCCTTCACCAGGGTCCGATACGACTGCAGTTCGACTCACCAGGGTCTCGGAATCTGACTGCAGTTCGATCCTCACCAGGGTCTCGATCTGACTGCAGTTTTCGACCCTCAACCAGGGTCTCGATTCCGACTGCAGTTCGACCCTTCACCAGGGTCTCGATCCGAACTCAGTTCGACCCTCTTATCTCAGGTCTCGATCCCTGATGAGTTCGACGCCTCACCAGGGTCTCGACCCGACTGCAGTTCGGTACGTTGGAGGCCGACTCGTGGACAAATGCTGCCAAGCCTTGCGAGTGGCTACTGGCTCTGTCATGGATGAATCCGCAGTGGTTCCACACAGTACCGCGGCGTGCGTGTGGGCGAGCGGTTTGGCTGATGGGTCAACGCTTGTCAAGCGTTGTGAACGGGAGAGTGCCTCCATGGTGGCGGTGGGGTTATGGTGTGGGGCAGAATAAGCCTTAAGGACAACAACACAATTGGTCATTTTACTCGATATGGCAATTTGAATTGCACAGAGATAAGTGCGCCGTGACTGAGATCCTGAGGCCCATTGTCGTGACATTCAGATGCACGCCATCACCTCATGTTTCATGCGGATGATAATGGCACGGCCTCTCGTTGTCACAAGCGATCGTGTAAGCACAATTCCCTGGGAATCTGAAAAATGTCCGAGTTCTGCCCATATGGCCTGCATATTCGAGACATGTCACCCTCATTGAGCATGTGTTGGGATGCTCTGGATCGACGTGTACGACAGGTGTGGGTCCAGTTTCCGCATATCCAGCAATCTGTAATTCAGCCATTGAACGAGGAGTGGGACATTCATTCACAGGGCCCCAATCAACAGCCTGAACAAACTCTATGTGAAGGAGACTGTGTCACAGGGCTGCATAGGGGCAACATGGTGGTTCAACACAGATATCTGACCTGTTTTCCTGATCCTACACTCCTACCGTTTTTGTGAAGGTATCTGTGACGCTGACAAGATGGCATATGCTGTATTCCCGAGTCAAACTGAAATCCTATAGATTAGGTGCCTAAGTAATTAATTTGAAATGACGACTTTACTTCTATGAACTGTAACTCAGCGTAAAAATCTTTGAATTGGTTGCATGTGATGTTTATAATTTTTAGTTCTTTGTATTTGAATTAGAAGCCATTGCTAAGTCCCAAGATGCAAATGACACAGTTCCCAACATAGTACAGCCTCTGGAGCTCTGGTCAAAAGTAGTGCTACTATGGTATGGGAAATTAGGGTTGCGATTTTGGGGAAAGTTTGTGTTGTCTCCGGCTTGACAACAGGGACGAGTGTCAAAGCTGCCACGTGTTCATGTTGCTGTCTGTGAAGTCTATCAAGAGACTTTCCTGAGAGGGGTGACTGGTGAACATAACACAGCAGTCAGTCATATCAGCACTCGTCTGAATACTCAGGAATACACACGGTCTGAACTACTCAGCAATATCACCCCCAGTCTGATTATAACTCAGAATACCACCATTGTCTGAAAACTCAGCCTACAACACGTCAGTCTGAATACTGCAGAATACAGCACACAGTCTGAATACGTCAGTCAATAACACCCTGGATAGAGGGCCAGTCTGAAAAACTGACAGAAATACACACACAGTCTGAATGACTCAGATACACACACAGTCTGAATACCTAGCAATACACCCCAGTCTGAAACTCAGAATACACACCACAGCCGTGAATAATCAGAATACATACCCAAAATAACACACTCAGTTCTGAAACTCAGAATACACACTCAAGTCTGAATATCAGCATACACACCAGTCTGCAAAACTCAGATACCACACACAGTCTGAATACTCAGAATACACACACAGTCTGATACTCCAGCATACACACCGCAGTCTTGAAAAACTCAGAATACACACACAGCTGAATACAGAATACATACCCCAAAATAACAACCACCCAGTCTGAATACTCAGAATAAGCACATCCAGCCTGTAATACTCAGAATTACATACCCAAACATACACACCCAGTCCTGAATACTCAGAATACTACTCAGAATACACACCCAGGCTGAATACACTCCAGCGATACACACCCAGTCTGAATAACACCAGATCTGAATACTCAGAATAACATACTCAGAATATACACCCAGTCTGAATACTCAGGATAAATACCCAGTTATGAATACTCAGGATACACCCTCAGTCATACAGACCCAGTCTGGAATACTCAGAATACCACACGCCAGTCTATATACTCAGGAATACCCAGTTATAATACTCAGCGATACACCTCTCAGTATACAGGCGCCCAGCTCTGAATAGTCCAGAATATGACACCCAGTCTATATACTCAGCGAATACCCAGTTAAGTGAATACTCAGGATACAGACTCTGAAATACACACACAGTCAGAAGACAGAATACGGCTCTGAAAATCATGAAAACCCCAGTCGAACATAGTGATGTACAGTTGGATGTGTATCTTACTATGTACAGGTCTGTATTTGTCTATAAGTACAGGGGATGTGTAATCTTCATGTATCTGTAGTATGAGTACAGGCGGATGTGTACTGTTGCTGTAGTATGCGTACAGTGGTGTGTATCTGATCTGTTCTGAGTATAGTACAGGGGTAATGTGTAACTGGTATCTTCTAGTAACTGTAGACATTATATACAGGGGATGGTCGTGTTGAATCTGGTTCTGTAGTATAGTACAGTGGATGTGTAATCTGTATTGTAGTAATAGTAACAGGGAATGTGCTAATCTGTTATCTGTAGTAATGCTCACATGGGAGATGTAGTATCTGATCTGCTAGTATAGTACAGGGGATGTGTATCTGTTATCTAATTTACGGGTGTATCTGTATATGATAAGTACAGGGGATGTGTAACTACTTGTTCACTGTAGTATGATACAGGGGATGTGTTCGATACTGTATTCTGTAGATAGTACAGGGGATGTGTACTGTTAGCTGCTAGTAATAGTACAGGGGATGTGTGTACCGTGTATCTGTAGGTGATAAGTACAGTGGGGATGTGTACTCTGTACTGTAGTATGTACAGGGGGAGTGTGACCATGGTTGTCTGTAGTATAGTACAGGGGATGTGTAACTGTATCTGTATCTCCAATACGGGTGTATGTGCTACTTATAAGTACAGGGGGATGTGTAATGTATCGTGGTTGTCTGTATTAGTTAGTAACTGGGATGTATGTGTTTATTATCAAGGGGATGGTAACTGTATCTGTGTTCTGTAGTATAGGTACAGGGGATGTGTATACTGTTATACTGAGTATAAATAGATACAGTGGGAGAGTGCGTATGAGTAACAGAGCAGGGATCGTGTATCGTGCTTGTATGCTTAGTATAGTAACAGGGGTGTACGATTGTCGTGATAACGTGATGTGTTAATGCTCGTATCTGTAGTTTACAGGGATGACATGCGTATTTGATTAGCGCGGGGATGTGTAACTTGTTCTGTAGTCTGTAGTATAGTACTGATGTTGTACTGTGGATCGTGGTCTGTAATAGTATAGTACAGGATGGATATTGTCTGGTATAACGCCGGGATGTGTTCTGTTATCTGTTAGTATAGTACAGCGGGAGACCTGTAGTCTAGGTATCAGGGACTGTGTATCTGTTCTGTATCCTGTAGAATATAGTACATGGGATGTGTATCGATCTGTATTGTAGTATAGTAACAGGGGAATGTTACTGTAATATGTTAGGTATAGATACAGGGGGATGGTGTATCTGTTAGCTGTAGATAGTACAGGGGATGTGTACTGTAACTGGTATCTGTAGTTATAGTACAGGGGATGGTGTTATCTGTATCTGTAGGGTATAGTCAGGGGATGTGTACTGTCTGTATCTGTAGTATGAGTACAAGGGGATGTGTATGTACTGTATCTGTGTTGTCAGTGCTGAGTACTGTATCTAGTATCTGGAGGATGTGTTCTGTACTGTATCTGTAGTATTATGTACAGGCGATGTGTAACTGTATGCATGTAGAGTTATAGTAACAGGGGATGTGTAATGTATGCTGTATTCTGTAGTATAGTACGTGTGGGTATGTTGAACGTATTGTAGTATCGTACAGGGGATGTGTATCTGTATGATCTTGTAGTATAGTACATGGGGATGTGTAACTGTAATCTTGTAGTATAAGGTACAGGGATTGTCGTACTAGTAAGCAGATGTGCACTGGTTATCTGTAGTATTAGTACAGGGATGTGTAACCTGTTCTGTAGATAGTAACAGGGATGTGTTTGTATCTGTATCTGTAGATAGTACGACAGGGGACTGTGTATACTGTATCTGAGTATAGTACAGGGGATGTGTATCGTAACTGTATCTGTAGTATAGTACAGGGATGTGTTCTGTATCTGTAATCTTGTAGTATAGTACAGGGGATGTGTAACTGTATATGTGTTGTCAGTGGATGCTTATGTGTATCTGATTCGTGGTAGCGGATGTGTAAACTGTATCTGTAGTATAACGGGATTGTACTGGTGAGTATAACGATGGTACTACTGTTAGCAAGTCGGTGTACTGTATCTGTATAGTATTACAGGGGATGTGTACTGTATCTTTAGATGTCAGTGTATCTGTTTGTATCGTAGTAAGTAGCAGGGGATGTGTAACTGTTCTGTAGTATAAGTACAGGGGATGTGTATCTGTATTGTATATGTAGTATAGTACAGGGTGTGTCTGTCATCTGTATCTGTAGTACTGTACAGGGGATGTGTAACTGTATCTGTTGTCTGCTAGTATAGGTACAGTGGAGCTGATCGTTGTACTGTATCTGTAGTATAGTACAGGGAATGTGTAACTGTATCTGTGTGAGTATAGTACTTGGAGGTAACTGTAACGATGTTAGTACAGATTGTAACTGTAGTCTGTATATATGTACAAGGGGATGTGTATCTGTGTTATTGCAGTTGTGTCTGTCTGTAGTATAGTACAGGGGATGTGTAACTGTATCTGTTGTCTGTTAGTATAGTACTATGTGTAGTATTGTAGTAGCGGGGTTGTTATACTGTATCTGGTATAAGTACAGGGGATGTACTGTATATTCTGTGTCCTGTCTGTTATACTGTGGTACTAGGTATAGCAGGGGATGTGTATTTATCTGTATCTGTAGTATAGTAATACAGGGATGTGTTATTCTGCTACTTGTAGTATAAGTACAGGGATGTGTAACTGTATCTGTAGGTAATAGTACATGGGATGGTATCTGTATCTGTAGTATAGTACAGGGGATTTGTATTCATTGTCTGTAGTAATAGTACAGGGCGATGTGTACTGTATCTGTGTCAGTATTAGTACCGGATGTGTAACTGTTATCTGTAGTATAGTACAGGGGATGTTGTTACTGTATCTGTAGATAAGTACAGGGGATGTGTAACCCTGTACTTGGCTGGTATAAATACTCGCAGGGATGTGTAACTGTATCTGTAGTATGAGTACCAGGGGATGGTGTACCTGTATATGTAGTATAGTACAGGGGATGTGTATCTGTACTTGTAGTATAGTACAGGGGATGTGTAACTGCTGTCTGTGTATAGTACAGGGGATGGTGTACTGTACTCTGTAGTATAGTACAGGTGGATGTAATCTGTATCTGTTCTGATAGTACAGAGGCTATGTGTACTGTGATCTGTAGTATATTAGTACAGGGGATGTGTGTACTGTGACTTGTAGTATAGGACAGGGGATGTGTAACTGCTAGTCTTAGTACAGTACAGGGGATGTGTAATCTGTATCTGTAGTATAGTACAGGGATGTGTGCTCTGTATCTGTAGTGATAGTATAGGGGATGTGTAACTTATGTTTCTGTAGTATAAGTACAGGGATGTGTAATCTGTATCTGTGTATGAGTAACAGGGGATTGTGTACCTGTACCTGTAGCTATAGTACAGGGGATGTGTAACCTGTATCTGTAGTATAGACAGGGGATGTGTATCGTGTGTCTGTAGTAGTACAGGGGATGTGTATCTGCTATGTATACCTGGTAGTAAGTAAACAGGGGATGTGTACTGTTCTGTTGTCTGTAGTTAATAGTACAGGGGATGTGAACTGTATCTGTAGTTATAGTACAGGGATGTTGTACTGGTTGCCTGTAGTATCAGTACAGGCGGATGTGTAACTGTATCTAGTAAGTATATAGTACAGGGGATGTGTACTGTGTCTGTAGTCACAGACTATAGACAGGGGATGTGTACTGTATTGTAGTATAGTAACAGGGGATGTGTATCTGTTCTGTAGTATAGTACAGGGGATGTGTATCTGTATCTGTGCAGTATAGTACAGGGGATGTGGTATCTGTATGTCTGTTAGTATAGTACAGGGATGGTAACTGGTATCTGTGCAAGTAACAGGATGTTACTTACGTACTAGTATACAGGGGCGATGTGTACTGTGTCTGTAGTCTAGTAACAGGGGATGTTTGTAACTGTCGTGTCTGTAGTACAGTACAGGGATGTGTATCTGTATATGTAGTATAGTACAGGGATGTGTAACTGTTTCTGTTGTTTAGTATAGGTACAGGGTGATGCTGTAACTGTTCTGTAGTATAGTACAGGGGATTTGTAACTGGTATCTGTAGTATAGTACAGGGGATTGTGTACTGTACCTGTGTATAAGTACAGGGGATGTGTATCTGGTATCTGTTAGTATAATGTTACAGGGATGTGTACCTGCTATCTGAGTATCAATAGTACAGGGGTGATTGTATGAGATATGTCAGCTGTACTTGCTGTAGTATAGTACAGGGGGATGTGTATTCTGTCTTGTTCTGAGTTATAGTACAGGGGAATGTGTAATCTGTATCTTAGTATAGTACCAGGGGATGTGTACCGTGTACTGTCAGTATAGTTACAGGGGATGTGTATCTGTTCTGTAGTATTAGCTACAGGGGAATGTTGTACCTGGTGTCTTGTAGATATAGTACAGGGGATGTGTATCTGTATCTGTAGTATAGTACAGGGATGTGTATCTGTTATCATGGTTAGTATAGTAACAGGGATGTGTAACTTGTATCTGTAGTATAGTACAGGGATGTGTACCTGTACCTGTAGTATAGTACAGGGGATGTGTAATGTACTGTAGTATAGTACAGGGGATGTGTAAGGCCTGTACTGTAGTTATAGTAGCAGGGGATGTGTACCTGTTATGTCTTAGTATAGTACAGGGATGTGTATGCTGTATGTTCTGTAGATAGTACAGGGGATGTGTACCTGTATCGTAGTACGGGGTGTAGCTGTCTTGACACTGTACAGGGGAATGGGTTCATCCTGTATCTGTAGTATCAGTACAGGGGATGTGTACCTGTTTTTGTACTGTACAGGTGTGTATGTACTGTAGATAGTAGGGATGTGTACGTTCGCACATCAGATGTGCATCTGTACTGTAGTATTAGTACCAGCGGGTATTAGTGTATTACTGGGTTAACTTACTGTGTAAAGTACAGGGGATAGTGTATCTGTACTGTAGTATAGTACAGGGGATGTGTAGCTGTATCGGTAGTATAGTACAGGGGATGTGTATCTGTCACTGTAGTATAGTTACAGGGGTGTGCTACCTGGTTGTCTGTAGTATAGTACACGGGGATGGCCGTGTCTGTAATATGTCGGATGTGTACCTGGTCGTAGTATATAGCAGGAGGATGTGTACACTGTATCTGTGTATAGTTTACAGGGGGATGTGTACGGTCTGTATATGTCGTGTTAAGGTGTGAGCAGTACAGGGGATGTGTAACTGTATATGTAGTTATAGTAACAGGGATGTGATCGTGGTCAGTCAGATTGTTAAACTGTCCGTAGTATATACAGGGGATGTGATAACTGTATATGTAGTATAGTAGCAGGGATGTGTACCGTGTATCTGTAGTATAGTACAGGGGATGTGGCTACCTGTCTCTGTGGTACAGTACAGGGATGTGTACTCAACAGGAGGCTGTGGTTTTCTACCTTAGTGAGTATCGTAACCAGTCAGCTGGTTCTCTGCTCTCCTTTTCCCTTCTCTGGTCTTCTGCTGGTCCTGTGGTCTCTGAGCCCGTCTGAGTACTCCTGGAGAACTCCTCCAGTGTTGTACTTGACTGGCCTGTAGAGGCAGGCGCCTTCTAGATGGAGACTACTGCATGTCCTTCCCCATACCCTACCACAGCCATGATACACACACACACACGACACCCACACAACACGGCACACACAACACACACACAAATACACAACAGCCACAGGCCACAACAACACACATATACACACACACACACACACACAACACACACACACACACACACACACACACACACACACCACACACACACACACACACACCACACACCACACACACACACACCACACACGCACGCACGCACACCAGAACATTAGAGAGTAATGTCGCATGGTAGGCACTGTATGTCTGTGTGTGTCTGTGTTGTCTGTGTCTGTGATGTGTGGTGTGTGTGTGTGTGTGTGTGTGTGGTGTGCCTGTGGTGTGTGTGTGCGTGGTGCCTGTGCCGTGTGGCCTGTGCGTGCTGTGCCTGTGCCTGTGCCTGTGCGTGTGCGTGTGCGTGTGTGTGTGTATGTACCTCTGTGTTGAGGTCCAGTTCATGGGCGGCGACAGTAAGACCCATCGCACGGCGATTGCAGCGGAGGCGGCAACACGGCCTTGTCTGTCACGTCAGGCTCCGCCTCTCAGGCAGCGAAGAACCAGGAAAGTCTGGAGCGGCCACCGGCTAACACACTCGACCTGGAAACACACCCCACCGTCCGTACACTGCCCCGTACCGCCAGCCTGACACACACACACAACACACACATCCCTACACACACACACACACACACACACACACACACACACCACAGCACCACACACACACAGACACACAACACAACCACACATCACACACACCAACACACACACACACAAGTTATAAACAACACTGTGCAAATTCACACAGGCATCACACCGCCCGTACCGCCAGCCTAACAAACACACGCATGCACATGCACTATGCACACACACACCACACACACACACCGCAAGCACACCACAGCAAAACACACACAACACACACACAAACACACACACATGACCACACAAACACACACGCACATGCACATTACACACACACACACAGTGTTTTCCCATTTTCAGCCACCTACTTTTTTCCACTTCAAATGAACTAGGCTACCTTTTAATTTATACGTTTCAATTCACTAGTCTGTCGATTCCTTCCGCTTAGAATGAACGACATGCATTCTTTAGGCCCTGTCAGTCACAAAGCGAGTCTGCTGTCTGTCCCGCCTCCCGGTACAATTTTAGGACGCTGTAGTGTGGTTGTAGTTACCCATTTTCTTTTACACAAGGAGGGAGACATTGATGCTGGGTGAATTTGCACGTCCCATGTAAGGTAATGCTAGCTTCAAGACAACTGGGGAACTCGGAAATCTCTGAACTTCCGGACTTCAGTGAGTTCAAGACCAACACTTGCGGAACTCGGAAATGCTCGGACTTCCGACTTCACAGTGGAGTTCAAAAACAAACAGGGAACTCGGAAATCTCGGACTTCCGACTTCAGTGAGAACTCGGAAATCTCGGAACTTCCGACTTCAGTGGAGTTCAAAACACTGGGAATCGGAAATCTCGGACTTCCGACTTCAGTGAGTTCAAGACAACTGGGAAATCGGAATCTCGGACTTCCGACTTCAGTGATTTCAAAACAACAGGGAACTCTGGGAAGAAAAACTAGCTCCGACTGGGAAAAAACGTTTTGAACATGTCATCCAACTCTGAATTCTAAGTCAAGAAACTCATCTTTCTAGAGCTCTGACTTTCTGACCTGAAATCACTGCGTCATGATTTGACCCTCGATTTTCCCCCAGAGTTCCCGGTTGTTCCTTGGAAAGCACCGTTAGTGGTAACGATGAGTGGAAGTATCCATGACTTAGCCTAGGTTAATTGGTTTTCTGGCTCATTTCATTTTCTTTTTTTTTTGCGTTTCATCACCAGCGGCAGCCACGCCAGCAGTCGAGGCGGAAGAAGGCGACATCCGTGTCCATTGATTGAACAACTGAACGCCAAGTGTTGACTAGGTTTACAAAAGGGTGTACGAACTGACTGAATAAAGCTTATCCTATATTAGCCTAAAAGGTGGGTTCCTCCCTTTAAATGTTGCGAGTTTAACAGTACCCACAGGGTCAGGTTGTGGAGAGACTCATTCTGGTCCAAATATGACTACGGGGTTGTGGAGAGACTCATTCTGGTCCAAATATGACCATCGGGTGTGTATAGAGACTCATTCTGGTTCCAAATATGACACTAGGGTTGTGGAGAGACTCATTCTGGTCCAAATATGATCATTAGGGTTGTGGGAGAGACTCATTCTGGTTCCAAATATGACCACTAGGGTTGTGGAGAGACTCATTCTGGTCCAAATATGATCATTAGGGTTTGTGGAGAGACTCATTCTGGTCCAAATATGATCACTAGGGTTGTGGAGAGACTCATTCTGGTCCAAATATGACTCACTGAGGGTTGTGGAGAGACTCATTCTGGTCCAAATATGATCACTAGGGTTGTGGAGAGACTCATTCTGGTCCAAATATGACCACTAGGGTTGTGGAGAGACTCATTCTGGTCCGAAATATGACCATTAGGGTTGTGGAGAGACTCATTCTGGTCCAAATATGCACTACGGGTTGTGGAGAGACTCATTCTGGTCCAAATATGACCACTAGGGTTGTGGAGAGACTCATTCTGGTCGAAATTATGACCACTAGGGTTGTGGAGAGAACTCATTCTGGTCCAAAGTATGACCAACTAGGGTTGTGGAGAGACCATTCTGGTCCAAATATGACACTGGGGTTGTGGAGAGACTCATTCTGGTCCCAAATATGATCACTTAGGGTTGTGGAGAGACTCATTCTGGTCCAAATAATGAACCACTAGGGTTGTGGAGAGACTCATTCTGGCCAAATATGACACACTAGGGTTGTGGAGAGACTCATTCTGGTCCAAATATGACCACTAGGGTTGTGGAGAGACTCATTCTGGTCAAATATGAGCACTGGGGTTGTGGAGAGACTCATTCTGGTCCAAATATGACCACTAGGGTTGTGGAGAGACTCATTCTGGTCCAAATATGACCACTAGGGTTGTGGGAGAGACTCATTCTGGTCCAAAATATGATCACTAAGGGTTGTGGAGAGACTCATTCTGGTCCAAATATGACCACTAGGGTTGTGGAGAGACCATTCTGGTCCAAATATGCACTGGTTGTGGGAGACTCATTCTGTCCAAATATGATCATTCACAGTCTGACAAGAGCCACTGAAGACAGTAGAGCAGACAATGACAGACAGACAGACTGTTCACAGTCATGATGTAGGACCTGAACTACTGTGGGGCACATCCAACAAAGCCCAGTGAATCCAGATTGCTCAGGCACTAATCCCCAAAAGCCTTGAACGCTTCCAGTGGGCTAAACACAACAGCAGTCCCAACTAAGCCAGTGGGCAACGCAAACGCCATCGACGACTAGCAATCCTAGTTGTTTCCTCACACAGCAACCAGAACACAAACCAAACACGACGGGGTGTTAGTCCACATGCAAGTCACCCCCCCCCCCCCGCCACCCCCACACAAACTAGGAGTGTCTCTCTTTGGTCCTCCAGCAACATGACCTTCTTCCTGATGATGCAATGCCATAGCATCGCCCTAGCACCACACAGACACAATGAAGCAACAAGCTGACCACAACAGGCGGCCGTGTGTATTCTGTGTATCTGTCTCAGGCCTCCTCAAGCCCCTCCACCCTGGTGTAAGTCTGATGATGTCTCCCTTGTGGAAGCTGAGCAGAGTTCTGTCTTCTGTGATGTAGTTCCTGACTGCGACCACGTACTCAGAGTCCTGAGGAACAAAACATCCCTGTTGGTCAAATCAATCTGAGACGCAGAAAACTGGTGATAATGTGTCCATGTCCGTTCTAGCCTGTCTCACCCTCTAGCCTGTCAAACTGGTGATAATGTGTCCATCCTCTCTCTACTGTCTCACCCTCTAAGCCAGTCAAACTGGTGATAATGTGTCCATTCCGTTCGTGCCTGTCTCACGCCTCATAGCCTGTCAAACTGGCTGAAATAATGTGTCCATCCCTACTCTCTACCTGTCTCACCCTCTAACCAGTCAAACTGGTGATAATGTGTCCATTCCGTTCTAGCCTGTCTCACCCTCTAGCCTGTCAAACTGGTGATAATGTGTCCATCCCTCTCTCTCCTGTCTCACCTTTTACCAGTCAAACTGGTGGATAATGTGTCCATTTCCGATTCTAGCCTGTCTCACCCTCTAGCCTGTCAAATGTGATAATGTGTCCATTCGTTCTATCAGGTTTTGAGAGAAGCCTGGAGTCCTGTTGAATGAACAATCTCCTTTATCATCACTGGTTCTACCTGTCTCACCCTCTAGCCTGTCTCACCCTCTAGCCTGTTATACACTCTACTGTCTCACACCTCTAGCCTGTTATACACTCTACCTGTCCTCACCCTCTAGCCTGTCTCACCCTCACCTGTCTAATGCACTCTAGCCTGTCTCACCCTCTAGCCTGTTATACACTCTACTGTCCACCCTCTAGCCTGTTATACACTCTACCTTGTCTCACCCCTCCTAACCTGTCTCACCCTCTAACCAGTCTCACCTGTTCACCCTCTAGCCTGTCTCACCCTCTACTGCCAGTCTCACCCTCTGCCAGTCTCACCTGTCTCAACCCTCATAGCCAGTCCTCAACCTGTCTCACCCTCTAGCACTGTCTTCAAACCTTCTACCTGTCTCATCCTCTAACTGTTCTCACCCTCTAACCTGTCTCACCTTCTACACCTGTCTCACGCTGTCTCATCCTCTAACCTGTCCCTGTCCTGCCTGTTTCACCCTAACCTATTTACCTCTAACCTGTTTTCACCTGTCTCACCTAACCTGTTCAAACTCTAACCTGTCTCACCCTCTAACCTGTCTCACGTCTAACCTGTTCTACCCCTCTAACCTGTCTAACCTCTAACCATGTCTGACCCTCTAGCCTGTCTCACCTCTAACCTGTCCTGACCCTCTAACCTGTCTGACCCTCTATACCTGTCAGACGCTGTAATCACCCCTCTAACCTGCCTCACCCTCTGACCTGTCTAACCTGTCTCACCCTCTAACCTGTCTCACCTTCTTCAGTTCTGTGATGAAGTAGTCCACCATGTGTTTGACCTGTGGAGCCTTGGCGGAGAACAGAATCAGCTTCTCATTGGTCAGGTTAAACTCCAACATGTTCTTAGATGGAATGGACACAAACAGGATGTCCGCGTAACTACGGAAACACACAGAGAAACAAACAGGATGTCTGCGTAACTACGGAAACACACACAGAAACAAACAGGATGTCTGCGTAACTACGGAAACACACACAGAAACAAACAGGATGTCCGCGTAACTACGGAAACACACACAGAAACAAACAGGATGTCTGCGTAACTACGGAAACACACAGAGAAACAAACAGGATGTCCGCGTAACTAAGGGAACACACACAGAAACAAACAGGATGTCTGCGTAACTACGGAAACCCACAGAAACAAACAGGATGTTCGCGTAACTACGGAAGCACACAGAATCAAACAGGATGTCCACGTAACTACGGAAACACACACAGAAATTATTTATCCTTTATTTAACTTGGCAAGTCAGTTAAGAACAAATTCTTATTTACAATGACGGCCTACCGGGGGAACAGTGGGTTAACYGTCTTGTTCAGGGGGTAGAACGACAGGTTTTTACCTTGTCAGCTCAGGGATTCGATCCAGCAACTTTCGGGTTACTGGCCCGACGCTCTAACCACTAGGGTACCTGCGGCCCCATGTGCATGGGTGTGTGATGTGTGTGTGTGTGTGTGTGTGTGGTGTGTGTGTGTGTGTGTGTCTGTGTGTGTGTGTATGTGTGTGTGTGTTTGTGTGTATGGTGTGTGTGTGTGTGTGTGTGTGTATGTGTGTGTGTGTTTGTGTGTATGGTGTATGTGGTGTGTGTGTGTGTGTACCTGTAAGGGCGTAGCACTCTGAAGTAGTCCGGGGCAACAGCGCTGCTTCTCACCATCTTCAACAGCTTGATGCCTCGATGAGACACAGAGACCACCTGCACACCAGTACCCACACTGCCCTGCAACACACCCACACACAGTTATGTAGCGCCAGTACCCACACTGCCCTGCAACACACCCACACCACACACAGTTATGTAGCGGCCAGTACCCACACTGCCCTGGCAACACACCCACACACAGTTATGTAGCGCCAGTACCCCACAAACTGCCCTGCAACACACCACCTGAACATACAGGCTCACACCCACCACAGTTATGTAGCGCCAGTTACCCTCACACTGCCCTGCAACACACACACTCTGTAAACATGAACAGGCTCACACCCACACACAGTTATGTTAGCGCCAGTACCAGCACTGCCTGCAACCACCCACTCTGTAAACATGAAACCTCAACCCAACACCTAAGCGACTCAACCCAACACCTAGCGACCTCAAACCCAACACCTACGACCTCTAACCCAACACCCTAGCGACCTCAACCCAAACACCTAGCGACCTCAACCCAACACCTAAGCAGACCTCAACCCATACACCTAGCTAACTCAACCCAACACCTAGCTACCTACCCAACACCTAGTGACCTCAACCCAACACCTGCTACCTCAACCCAACACCTAGCTAACCTCAACCCAACACCTAGGACCTCAACGCACAACACCTAGCTACCTCAACCCAACACCTAGTGACCTCAACCCAACCACCTAGCTACCTCAACCCAACACCTAGCTACTCACCCAACACCTAGTGACCTCAACCCAACACCTAGCTACCTCAACCCAACCTAGCGACCGTCAAACCTCAACACCTAGCGACCTCAACCCACATCGCTATGCGCAACCCAACACCTAGCACCTCAACCCAACACCTAGCGACCTCAACCCAACACCTAGCGAACCTCAACCCACGACTCAACCATCAACCCAACACCTAGCGAACCTCAACCCAACACCTAGCGACCTCAACCCAACACTAGCGACCTCAACCCAACACCTAGCGACCCAACCCAACACGTAGCGACCTCAACCCAACACCTAGCGACTCAACCCAACACTAGCAACCTCACCCAACACCTAGCGACCTCACACCCAACACCTAGCGACCTCAACCACACCTAGCGACCTCAAACCCAACACCTAGCGACCCTCAACCCAACACCTAGCGACCTAAACACCCAACACCTAGCGACATCAACCCGAACACCTAGCGACCTCAAACCCAACACCTAGCGACATCAACGCAACACCTTAGCGACCTCAACCCAACACCTAGCGACCTCAACCCAACACCTAGCGACCCATCAACCAACACCTAGCGACCTCAACCCAACACCTAGCGACCTCAACACCCGACACAGTAGCGACCTCAACCCAACACCTAGCGACCTCAACCAACACCTAGCGACCTCAACCCAACACCATAGCGAACCCTCAACCCAACACTAGCACCTGCAACCGCGACACTGCGTACACCCAACCCAACACTAGCGACCTCAACCCAACACCTAGCGACTCAACCCAACACCTAGCGACCTCAACCCAACACCTAGCGACCTCACCCAACACCTAGTGACCTCAACCCAACAGCACCTCACTGCGACCTCAACCCAACACCTAGCGACCTCAAACCCAACACCTAGCGACCTCAACCCAACACCTAGCGACCTCAACCCAACACCTAGCGACCTCAACAGCGCAACACCTACGCGAGCCTCTTCAAGAGGCTTGGATGTCTTGGCGTAATGTGTCGTGTTGACAGTCGCTGAACCCGTGTTGGAGTCCTGGGTGGAGCTACCCCAGATATAGCTACGATATATAGGCTCCCAACACACTCACCGAGGCAGGGAAGAGTCGTGAGAAATATAATTTCCCAGGAGTCTCTGGCCATCGTCCGAATTTCCCTTCTTCACACTCTCCATCCTGTGTGGCTCCAATCCTGGCCCACCTGGTGCTCCACTATATATACAACACACACACACACACACCAACACACAACACACACACACACACACACACCACACCACACACACTGAGTAATGATGGTTTTGTTGGGTTTTGTTGTGGTTTTGATGGGTGTTTTGTGTGGTTTGATTGGTGTTTTGTTGTGGTTGATGGTGTTTTGTGGTGTTTTTGTAGTGGGTTTGATGGTGTTTGTTGTGGTGTTTGATGGTGTTATGTGGTGGTTTGATGGTGTTTTGTTGTGGTTTGATGGTGTTTTGTGTGTTTTTGTGGTGGTTTGATGGTGTTTTGTTGTGGTTTGAATGGGTTTTGTGGTGTTTTGTAGTGGTTTGATGGTGTTGTGTGGTGGTTTGATGGTGTTATGTGGTAGTTTGTGGTGGTTTGATGGTGTTTGTGGTGGTTTTGAATGGTGTTTTGGTTGTGGTTTGATGGTGTTTTGTGGTGTGTTTTGTAGTGGTTTGATGGTGTTTTGTAGTGGTTTGAATGGTGTTTTTGTGGTGTTTTGTAGTGGTTTGATGGTGTTGTGTGGTGGTTTGATGGTGTTTGTGGTGGTTTGATGGTGTTTTGTTGTGGTTTGATGGTGTTTTTGTGGTGTTTGTTGGGTGGTTTGATGGTGTTTTGTTGTGGTTTGATGGTGTTTTGTGGTGTTTTGTAGTGGTTTGATGGTGTTGTGTGGGTGGTTTGAATGGTGTTATGTGGTGGTTTGTGGTGGTTTGATGGTGTTTTTGTGGTGGTTTGATGGTGTTTTGTTGTGGTTTGATGGTGTTGTGGTGTTTTGTAGTGGTTTGATGGTGTTTTGTAGTGGTTTGAATGGTGTTTTGTGGTGGTTTGTGGTGTTTTTGTGTGGGTTTGATGGTGTTTTGTTGTGGTTTGATGGTGTTTTTTGTGGTGGTTTTGATGGTTGTTTTGTTTGTGGTGTTGATGGTGTGTTTGTGTGGTGTGTGTTTGTAGTGTTTGATGGTGTTGTGTGTGGTGGTTTGAATGGTGTTATGTGGTGGTTTTGTGGTGGTGTGATGGTGGTTCTGTGTGGTGGTGTTGTAGTGGGTTATGTTGTGTTTGTGGTTTGATGGTGTTTTGTGGTGTTTTGTCGCGTGGTTTGATGGTGTTTTGTAGTGGTTTGATGGTGTTGTTTGGTGTGGTTTGTGGTGTTTTGTTGTGGTTTTGATGGTGTTTGGTTGTGGTTTGATGGTGTTTTGTGGTGGTGTGTTGTGCTTTGGTGTTATGTGTTTGTGTTGTGGTTTGAGTGGTTGTGTTGTGGGTGTTTTTGTAGGTGGTTTGATGGTGTCTGTGTGGTGGTTGATGGGTTATGTGTTGGTTTGTGGGTGGTTTGAATGGTGTTTTGGTGGTGGTTTGATTGGTGTTTTGGATTTGTGGTTTGAATGGTGTTTTTGTGGTGTTTTTGTAGTGGTTTGATGGTGTTTTTGTAGTGGTTTGGATGGTCGTTTTTGGTTACGTGTTTGATGGTGTTTGTGTTGTGGTTTGATGGTTGTTTTGGTTGTGGTTTTGATGGTGTTTTGGTAAGTGGTTTGGATGTGTGTTGTTTGTTTTGTGGTTTGGATGGTGTTTTGTTGTGGTTTGATGGTGTTTTTGTAGTGTTGTGAGTGTTGTTGTGTGGTGGTTTGTGGTGTTGAGATGGTGTTGTGTGGTTGGTTTGTGGTGTTTGAATGGGTGTTGTGGTGGTGGTTTGTGGTGTTGTGGTGGTGGATTTGTGGTGTTGTGTGGTGGTTTGTGGTGGTTGTGTGGTGGTTTGTGGTGTTGTGTGGTGTTTGTGGTGTTGTGTGGTGGTTTGTGGTGTTGTGTGGTGGTTTTATCGGTGTTGTGTGGTGGTTTGTGGTGTTGTGTGGTGGTTGGTGGTGTTGAAGCTGGCTGTTTGTGTTGGTGGTTTTGTGGTGTGTGTGTGGTGGTTTAAGGTGTTTTTTGTGGTGTTTTGTATGGTTTGTTGGTGTTCTGGATGGTGTTTGACATGGTGTTGTTGTGGTGGTTTGGTGGTGTCTGGTTGTGCGTGGTTTGTGGTGTTGGGTGGTGGTTTGCAATGGTGTTTTGTGGTGTTTGTGTGGTGGTTTGTGGTGTTGTGTGGTGGTGTGTTGATGGTGTTGTGTGGTGGTTTGTGGGTGTTGTGTGGGTGGTTTGTGGTGTTGTGTGGTGGTGTTGTGGTGGTTGTGTCGGTGGTTTGGTTTGTGTTGGTATTGGTGTTTTGGTGTTTGTGGGTGTTTGTGTGGTGGTGTGGTGGTGTTGTGGTGTTTGTCTGTGGTTTGGTGGGTGTTGAGATGGTTGTGTTGTGTGGTTTTGTGGTGTTGAATGGTGTTGTGTGGGTGGTTCGTGGTGGTGTGTGTTGTGTGGTGGTTTGTGGTGTTTTGGTGGTGTTTGTGGTGGTGGTGTGTGTGGTGTTATGGTGTGGTGGTTTGATGGTGTTGTGTGGTGGTTTGTGGTGTTTGTGTGGTGTGGTTTGATGTTGTGTTGTCGTGGTGGTTTGTGGTGTTGAATGATGTTGTTTGTGGTTTGTGTGGTGTTGTGTGTGTGTTCTGGTTGTTGTGTGTGTGGTGGTGGTTTAGTGGTGTTTGTAGTGGTGGTTTGGTGGTGGTTGTGTGGGTGGTGTCCTAACGGTGTGGTACGACAAACAGAGCCTTTCATCTTGGGTCCCTCCTCTCTGAGTGTGATGCGGAGGCAGGCCTGCTGAGAAGGTGTTGTGGGGTGTTTGAATGGTGTGTGTGTGTGGTGGTTTGTTGGTGTTGTGTGGTGGTTTGTGGTGTTGTGTGGTGGTTTGATGGGTGTTGTGTTGTGGTTCTATTACGGTGGGTACCAAAAGAGCCTTCATCTTGAGTCCCTCTCCTCGCTGAGTGAATGCCGGCAGCAGGCGCCTCTGAGAAGGTGTTGTGTGGTGGTTTGTGGTGTTGTGTGGTGGTTTGATGGTGTTGTGTGGTGGTTTGTGGGTGTTGTGTGGTGGTTGTGGGTGGTTGTGTGGTGGTTCTAACGGCTGTGGTACCAAACAGAGCCTTCATCTTGGTCCTCTCTCCTGATGATGCGGAGGAGGCCCTGAGAAGGTGTCGTGGACTATCTGTCTGAACAGAGCAGCTCCAGCAGCAGAGGAGTGGTTGAAGTGTCTTTACGGGTAAGAACACCTGCAGTACCACAACATCAACATAGACAATATCAAGAACTTTGGAATAGATATAGGAACCTAGTGTTGTGTCCCTGAGCTCTTTGGTTGTGACAAACAATTAATCTGAAATTGTTCCTAAACTTTGCGCTTGAGGACATGACTGGATTGGATACAGGGTACGATCCTCCTTTACGTTAATGTTACTGTTATGTGTGGTACCCTCTTTCTCAGGTAAATGCTCCGCAGGTTGGGTTAGTTAGCGTGTACCTCTTCCTCAAGGTACAACTTCCCAGGGTGTGTTCGTGTGTGTACCTCTTGTCGCTCAGGGTAAATCTCCCAGGGTATGTTAGTGTGGTGTACCTCTTTCTCCTCAGGTAAAATCTCCCAGGGTATATGTTAGTGTGTGTACCTCTTTCCTCAGGTAACATCTCCCAGGGTGTTGTTAGTGTGTGTACCCGTTTTCCTCAAGGTAAATCTAAACCAGGGTTATGTGTAGTGGTGTGTACCTCTTTCCTCAGGTAATCCACCAGGGTGTGTTTAGTGTGTGTACCTTGCTTCCTCAGGTTAAATCTCCCAGGGTGTGTTAGTGTGAGTAACTCTTTTCTCAGGTAAATCTCGTCCCAGGGTGTGTGTTAGTGTGTGGTACCTTTCCTCAGTAATTCCCAGGGTGTGTTAGTGTGTGTACCGTCTTTTCCTCAGGTAAATCTCCCAGGGTATGTTAGTGTGTGTACCGTCTTTCCTCAGGTAAAATCTCCAGGGTG
>NW_019947711.1:26977-34983 GCF_002910315.2 Salvelinus sp. IW2-2015
CCACCTTCTATATGTCTCAGTATATTCAACATGTATACTACCACTCTAGAGACACAAAATTAAGTATTTTTAAATGTAAATATTTGTGATGTTTTTCCAAAAATGTAAAAGCAATTAAAACATTGCCTTTCTTTATATGTGTAGTTGACTCCGGTAAAGAGAATATCAAAGGTTTCATCCCAAATGGCACCCTATTCCCTATAAAGTGCACTACTTCTGACCAGAGCCTTATGGGCCTTAATATGGAATAGGGTGCTATTTGGGATGCAAACGTTGTGTGCGACAATGTAGTTCCTCATGTTGCTACCTGACATTAAGAGGCAGGATTTTCAGCCAATATGGTTATTGATCGAGAAGAGCTGATGCTACTAGAAGATATGAAGAAAGGCATAACTTTGAATATTGAGTGACATTCCAGATGATTCTCCGTATAGTTACATCTATCCTGTGATCCTATGGAAACACATAAGCGTTTCAACATGTTCAACTCTTCTTTCTTCAAACATTCAACTATCAGAGGGGCGGGTAGCCAGAGGCCCAGGCTTGTCACCTTATAGTCCAGTCAACAAGATGAGATTTGAAGGATGCCACACGGGACGAGAGGAGAGCGGAACTCAGTAAAATGTACAACGACATTCATCATCAACAAAAACAACTAGGCAACCAAGAGAAGTCTGTTTTAAAGTTGCATTTATTCATCCTCAAAAATCAAGAAAAAGACATTAAAACTCAGCCATGGTTTAATTTGTACAGTATTTCACACACTTAAAAACAACGCACATTCACACTTCAAAAGAGCTTTCCCTTTATGTCACCAATGATGCTTCTAAAAAGGTAAACAAACATTTAAAGGCTTCACCACCCCTCCCATCCACAGCTTCACCACCACTCCCTCCCAGCTTCACCACCCCCCCATCCACAGCTTCACCACCCCTCCCATCCACAGCTTCTGGTGAGAATACAGTCGAGGGATACATCTAAAATGGCACCCCATTGTCTATGTATTACACTACTCTTGACCAAAACCTACGGGCCCTGGTCAAAAGTAGTGAACCCTACGGGCCCTGGTCAAAAGTAGTGAACCCTACGGCCCTGGTCAAAAGTAGTGAACCCTACGGGCCTGGTCAAAAGTAGTGAACCCTACGGGCCCTGGTCAAAAGTAGTGAACCCTACGGGCCTGGTCAAAAGTAGTGAACTACGCCCTGGTCAAAAGTAGTGAACCCTACGGGCCCTGGTCAAAAGTAGTGAACCCTACGGGCCCTGGTCAAAAGTAGTGAACCCTACGGGCCCTGGTCAAAAGTAGTGAACCCTACGGGCCCTGGTCAAAGTAATGAACCTTACGGGCCCTGGTCAAAAGTAGTGAACCCTACGGGCCCTGGTCAAAAGTAGTGCACTACATAGGGAATAGGAGCCATTTGGGATGCATCCCAATGTGGGTATAAATAGGCTGCATTTATGGACGCAACCTAGTTTCAAACACGAGGAGAGGAGGAAGAGAGAGGAGAGGAGGAAGAAGAGAGGAGGAGGTGAGGAGAGAAGGAGGATGAGAAGAGAGGAGAAGGAGAGGAAGAGGAGGAGGAAAAGAGGAGAGGAGGAAAAGAGGGAGTAGGAAGGAGAAGAGGAGGTAATACTGGAGGCTTCTCCATCTATCTATCTATCCATCCATCTAGTGGACTGATGCTATTCTAGGAGGGATTGGATCATCAGAGATTAGGGTTAAAAGCCAGTATCGAACTAATCCCCCAAACACACACCTGTGTGTTTCCTGTGTATGTATGTGTGTGTGTGGGGTAAACACAGACCAGAGGGTTATTCTGTACAGCAGCAGCATGTAGACTTGTAGTGAGTGGATGAGTGTCATAGTAACAGACTACCTGCTGTTCAGATGATTGACAGCAGTTGAACAGTACAAAACCAGAAGAATACTAATAATACAACGTATGATAATTGATACTAATATTAAAAAGGCAAAGGATGAATCCTCAGTTCAAACACTTAGACATGACGTCCAGTGTCATGGTTTTGGTAAAAGAGAGATACAGGAAGGGAAAGGTAGGAAGGAGTGATGGGTGGACTTGTGGTAGATGGGTGTTAATCAGGGCTTCAGGTAAACGAGTGTCCTTTAGATCTCCCTGGTTATGATGAAACAGGAAGTGTGTATTCCTCTTCACTGTCCCTGTGAACAAACAGAACACACACGTTAGCACGCAAACACATATCAACACACACAAACTGTACTGACCACATGCAGACTTTCCGCACCTCATCCACACTCACACCCACAGATATACACTCATCCACACTCACACCCACACAGATATACATTACACTCATCCACACTCACACCCACAGATATACACTCATCCACACTCACACCCACACAGATATACACTCATCCACACTCACACCACACAGATATACATACACTCATCCCACACACACCCACACAGATATACACTCATCCCACACAGATATACACTCATCCCACACACACCCACACAGATATACACTCATATCCACACAGACATACACTCGTCCCACACATAGAGTGGGGAGAACTGCCGATTTTGCAGGTTTTCCTACTTACAAAGCATGTAGAGGTCCAAGAAAATCATATTGTATGATTTTTAAGGAATTAATTAGCATTTTATTGCATGACATAAGTATTTGATACATCAGAAAAGCAGAACTTAATTTTTGTACAAAACCTTAGTTTGCAATTACAGAGATCATACGTTTCCTGTAGTTCTTGACCAGGTTTGCACACACTGCAGCAGGGATTTTGGCCCACTCCTCCATACAGACCTTCTCCAGATCCTTCAGGTTTCGGGCTGTCGCTGGGCAATACGGACTTTCAGCTCCCTCCAAAGATTTTCTATTGGTTTCAGGTCTGGACACTGGCTAGGCCACTCCAGGACCTTGAGATGCTTCTACTGAGACCACTCCTTAGTGCCCTGGCTGTGTGTTTCGGGTCATTTGTCATGCTGGAAGTCCCAGCCACGACCCATCTTCAATGCTCTTACTGAGGGAAGGAGGTGATCTCTCTTTTTGGACAGATCTAGGATCAGCTTGTCCTCCCACAATCCTAACCTTTACCATTAGTGGGGAAAATGTACAACTGATCCACGATCAGCATCTAGAGGCAACTTCCCACTACTACCCATTTTGCAGAAATCAGATAGATGGAAATGACACAAACAGGGCCCCCTGCAGGGCCCCAAAGGAATTACCCCAGAACAAAGAGGAGAGGATGGACATACAGGGCTGAAATGATACTGAACAACACAACTGTTTTTGGTTGAGTTAAAAGCCTTAATACAATAGATTTTACATTGATGCTGGATTGAAAAAAGAAACTAGAATATGATAGGACAGATTACATAGAATGAATACATTTAGATATATGTGTACTTGTTGCAAAAGTCTATTGCAAAGACATACATATTACCTGCAATCGATGAGAAAGCTACAGTTGGAACTCTACTATCAGACCCATKTCTGTGCCAAATGGCACCCTACTTCCTATATAGTGCACTATTTTTAACCAGAGCCCTATGGGGCCTAGTCAAAAATAATGCACTAAATAGGGAATAGTATGCCATTTGGGATASAACCTTTCCACTAGGCACAGACGTCAATTCAACGTCTATTTCAAATTGGTTCAACGTAATGACGTGGAAACAACGTTGAGTCAACCAGTGTGTGTCCATTGGGATGGTTGAACACTCATCCCCCTCAGTAGGTCAACATTTCACTCCTCAAGGTAGTCAAAGCTGTCATCTAGTAAATTAGATCAGTCAGTCAGTTGATTTGACAGAATAACTATTGTATTTCCCCTTCCCAATCGAGTCAGTGCCATTCAGTGACATCGGACTATTGCTGATTGTTTTCTAGCTGTATAGTTGAATATATACTTTCAGTGATAATATTACCATTATTGCATTCCAGCTTTCTGGAAATMTCAAATACAATATGTTTTTGCCTAAACAGTTTCTTTTTAATACATAAAGGTCATACCTTTCATCTCATAGAGGCCGAATCCTAACTTGAGATCCACTCGCTGAACTCAAACTTTCGCCCACCAAACTCCCACTGACATCAAGGCAAGAATTCACACAAAATCAGAGTCAGTTACTTTCAGGGATCATCTTGTCAAGTTTGGATTCTGCTCAGTGTGAGTGAGTCGTAAAGCCAGGAGTTTTTCCAAATCATGTTACCAGAACAGGAACAACTCTAGGCCTATTCATAGGTTTATCATAGGTTTATCAATCGTCATACATTTCCATTAGTTTTTTTGAAGGGTGGTCGTAGGTGTTTGAAGGGTGGTCGTAGGTGTTTGAAGGTTGGTCGTAGGTGTTTGAAGTTGGTCGTAGGTGTTTGAAGGTTGGTCGTAGGTGTTTGAAGTTGGTCGTAGGTGTGAGGTTGTCGTGAGTGTGTGTTGAAGGTTCGTAGGTTTGAAGGTGGTCGTAGGTAGGTTGTCTAGGTGTTATTGGTCATAGGTTGTCGTATGTAAGGTACAGGCTGCCGTAGATCCTCTTGATGGTCTCTCCCTCACCTTCTCGATGATGCCCTTGTCAATGTAGGAGTCCACTTGTTGGTCCATGAAGTCCCTCAATTTGGACAGGTCGTAATCTGGAATAAGATACACAAGGATAGAGACAGATTACAATCTAATCTGGAAAAATGTGACCTAGGATTGTGTAAATCCTGAAACGAAACGTAGGCTGAAAATAATGACCATGTCATATCATAGGAAAAGACACTGCATTCACACAGATTTGTCCGAAGTGCGCAGTTCGGATTTGACATCTTAAACCCAAATATATCATACTTTAACTATAACAATGATTTATTGATTTAAATGGTTATGCAACATCATGAGTAAGCTCTGGCCATCGTCTTTCAGCTTGAAAAGGGTATTTCTACTGGTGTGGTGTTTAAGAAGCCGTAGATGAGAGCCAGGTGCTTTCACAACAAGTACTTTTGTTGGTGTTCAAACAATCATTTACTGATAAAGGATCAGCATCCTATCAAGACACTATAGAATATATATGTAAGTGTACATAGAAGGGGTAGGCTGGGAGGAGGAGTGTGGGGGAGGAGGGAGGAGTGTGGAGGAGGAGGGAGGAGGAGGGAGGGAGTGTGGAGGAGGAGGAGGAGTGTGGAGAGGAGTGTGGAGAGGAGGTAGGAGTGTAGGGGGAGAGAGATGTGAGTGGGAGTGTGAAATAGAGATGATGTGAAAGTGTATATGTGAAGCGATGTATTGTATAATGATGTGATTGGAGCAAGCAGACCGAGAACTGTTCCCATCTGTTCCTCTAGCTATACAGTATGTAGCTGACAGAGAACTGTCCATCTGTTCCTCCTAGTATACAGTATGTACTACACAGAGAACTGTCATCTGTTCTCTAGCTACAGTATGTACTGACAGAGAACTGTTCATTCTGTTTCCTCATAGCTACAGTATGTTACTGACAGAGAACTGTCCATCTGTTCTCTAGCTACAGTATGTACTGAAACAGAGAACTGTCCATCTGTTCCTCTAGCTACAGTATGTACTGACAGAGAACTGTCCATCTGTTCCTCTAGCTCAGTATGTACTGACAGAGAACTGTCCATCTGTTCCTTAGCTACAGTAATGACTGACAGAGAACTGTCCATCTGTTCCTCTAGCTACAGTATGTACTGACAGAGAAACTGTCCATCTGTTCCTCTAGCTAGCCAGTATGTACTGACAGAGAACTGTCCATCTGTTTCTCTAGCTAATATGTACTGACAGAGAACTGTCATCTGTTCTTCTAGCTACAGTATGTACTGACAGAGAACTGTTCATCTGTTCCTCTAGCTACAGTATGTACTGACAGAGAACTGTCCATCTGTTCCTCTAGCTACAGTAATGTACTGACAGAAACTGTCCAACTGTTCCTCTAGCTACAGTATGTAACTGACAGAGAACTGTCCATCTGTTCCTCTAGCTACAGTATGTACTGACAGAGAACTGTCCATCTGTTCCTCTAGCTACAGTATGTACTGACAGAGAACTGTTCATCTGTTCCTCTGGCTACAGTATGTACTGACAGAGAACTGTTCATCTGTTCCTCTAGCTACAGTATGTACTGACAGAGAACTTGTCCATCTGTTCCTCTAGCTACAGTATGTACTGACAGAGAACTGTCCATCTGTTCCTCTAGCTACAGTATGTACTGACAGAGAACTGTCATCTGTTCCTCTAGCTACAGTATGTACTGACAGAGACTGTCCATCTGTTCCTCTAGCTACAGTATGTACTGACAGAGAACTGTTCATCTGTTCCTAGCTACAGTATGTACTGACAGGAACTGTTCATCTGTTCCTCTAGCTACAGTATGTACTGACAGAGAACTGTCCATCTGTTCCCTAGCTACAGTATGTACTGACAGAGAGACTGTCATCTGTCTCTAGCTACAGTATGTACTGACAGAGAACTGTCCATCTGTTCCTCTAGCTACAGTATGTACTGACAGAGACTGTCCATCTGTTCCTCTAGCTACAGTATGTACTGACAGAGACTGTTCATCTGTTTCCTCTAGCTACAGTATGTACTGACAGAGAACTGTCCATCCTGTTCTCTAGCTACAGTATGTACTGACAGAGAACTGTTCATCTGTTCCTCTAGCTACAGTATGTACTGACAGAGAACTGTCCATCTGTTCCTCTAGCTACAGTATGTACTAGACAGAAGAACTGTCATCTGTTCCTCTACGCTACAGTATGTACTGACAGAGAACTGTTCATCTGTTCCTAGGCTACAGTATGTACTGACAAGAATGTTCCATCTGTTCCTCTAGCTACAGTATGTACTGACAGAGAACTGTCCATCTGTTCCTCTAGCTACAGTTATGTACTGACAGAGAACTGTTCATCTGTTCCTCTAGCTACAGTATGTACTGACAGAGAACTGTCCATCTGTTCCTCTAGCTACAGTATGTACTGACAGAGAACTGTCATCTGTTCTCTAGCTACAGTATGTACTGACAGAGAACTGTCCATCTGTTCCTCTAGCTACAGTATGTACTGACAGAGAACTGTCCATCTGTTTCCTCTAGCTATCAGTATGTACTGACAGAGAACTGTCCATCTGTTTCCTCTAGCTACAGTATGTACTGACAGAGAAACTGTCCTCTGTTCCTCAGCTACAGTATGTACTGACAGAGAACTGTCCATCCTGTTCCTCTAGCTACAGTATGTACTGACAGAAACTGTTCATCTGTTCCTCTAGCTACAGTATGTACTGACAAGAGAACTGTTCATCTGTTCCTCTAGCTACAGTATGTACTGACAGAGAACTGTCCATCTGTTCCTCTAGCTACAGTATGTACTGACAGAGAACTGTCCATCTGTTCCTCTAGTACAGTATGTACTGACAGAGAACTGTCCACTTGTTCTCTAGCTACAGTATGTACTGACAGAGAACTGTCCATCTGTTCCTCTAGCTACAGTATGTAGCTGACAGAGAACTGTTCATCTGTTCCTCTAGCTACAGTATGTACTGACAGAGAACTGTCCATCTGTTCCTCTAGCGTACAGTATGTACTGACAGAGAACTGTTCATCTGTTCCTGCTAGCTACAGTATGTACTGACAGAGAACTGTCCATCTGTTCCTCTAGCTCAGTATGTACTGACAGAGAACTTTCATCTGTTCCTCTAGCTACAGTATGTACTGACAGAGAACTGTTTCATCTGTTCCTCTAGCTACAGTATGTACTGACAGAGAGCCACCCTGTACCACTGCCTAGACACACACTGTACGCTAGACACACACCACACACACACACACACACACACACACACACAACACACACACACACACACACACACACACACACACACACACACACACAACCACACACACACACACACACACGCACACACACACACAACACACACACACACACACATCTCTAATGGAAGGAGCTGGGCCAGGGTAAATACAGTAATGGTGTGTTACCCAGGCGACCACTCTGTT
>NW_019947711.1:35776-40065 GCF_002910315.2 Salvelinus sp. IW2-2015
TTTCTGCTGCCAGTGACTGGAACGAAATTGCAAAAATCGCTGAAGCTGCTGGAGACATATATTTCCACCTCACTAACTTAAAGATCAGCTATCTGAGCAGACTAACCGATAGCATGCAGCGTAACATAGTCCATCTGGTACAAATAGGACCACCCAATCTACCTACCTCATCCCCATTTGTTTTATTACTTTTACTGCTCTTTTTGCACACCAGTATCTTATTTGACTCCATCTGCTCATTATCACTCCATGTTAATACTGAAATTATGTACAACTTGCTACTTGTCTATGTCACTATTCTTATTTGTTGTCAATCATTCTCATATCCAAGCTTATCTCCTCTATTTGGCAACCTGGTGGCCACATGTTCTCAATCATATAGCTCCACTCTGCCCTAGACACAATCGTCAAATATTTCCTTATCATCTTTTGCGTTCTCTGTGAACATGAATCAGCTGAGGCTGAGGGTATTAAATATACTTTCTTAATATGTGTAGAAGGGTGGTCGAAAGGCGCTGTTCTATGGACGGAATATTTACATTTATAACCAAACAGTCCTGTCCTAATATTAGGAGCGACCTGGATATCTCACACCTAAAAGTTATCCTTTGAAAATTTACATTCCTTCCTTTATTTAAAACTCAGTATTGAACCAGTTAGTAGCCGTTTGTACCTTATTACCCTACTCTGTACACGCTCCAGCGGTTTTCTTCTCTGTATCACTACACCCCGTACTCTACCACGCCACGGTCGTTGTCGTCCAATTTCTCACCTCAGCACACCTTTACCTCGTACTCTACTACCGCCACGTGCTTTATCTTGCATTCATTCGCACTCGACTACACACCCCCAGTACGTTCTAATCACGCCACGGGTTTTCATGAAATGAGAACTTGTTCTCAACTAGCCGAACTGTTACAATAAAGGGAAAAAAAATAATAAAAAAAATACCATTCGAACATACCAATTAGGCAATCTGCAAAAATACATGAGATCAGTTTATAAAACCATTGGCCCATTATGAAGAGTCTCGGGGTCCACCCACCAACCAAGAATTTCACAAAATGCAGACAACACCAAATGAGACTCTGCATGCAGAATGCTGCAAAAAAACCATCCACCGTGTACAACGGGACACAACCAAATTAATGCAATGCAGAGCAGAATGAGGCTGAAGACCGGCTAATGGATCAAAAAACGCGACGACGCTGGTTATAGAAAGAGCGAATTGAAAATTCCACTAAATCCTCCCTCAAGCTGTAACGGAGCGCTTCCCCAAACTTCCATACAAAGCCATCACCTACAGAGAGCAAACACAGCCTCAATCCCAGGAGAAGGTCCGTCGACTAAATCGGTGATAAGGCGCTGCTACGATGGCGCTTCACCAATCTCTTGGGGCCTCTGTTCACAAAACAAAACACAATACCTACAGGCCCGGCGACCATATTACCAGCTCCATCAGGACTAAGGCAACACCTAAGTGCTTTATCGCCTTTTTCCAAACCCACTTAATCCACGATCCGAACGTGAACATGAACATCAAATACCATATCCAGCCGCAACTCCAATACGTACACCCATTCTTATCACGAGTAGGTGGGTAGATGGATGCCAGTGATTCGACACACAAACACATAAGACACCTCAGATCGTAACGTAGCGAAGAGAGCGTTCAACAAGTTCCTCAGCAGCACTTCTTATCTGGTGCTCTCTCGAGTGGCTTTTACATCCATCTGGAACCGGTCTAGTCCTACACTCTGGATAATGTACACCCGGAGGCTCGGCAGGTGTACATACCGCTAACCTGAACCACACTCTCCACAGTGACTGACCCAAACTTAAGGATATAAGCCCTATTGACTATTGTTACTAGACATCTCGGATACATGTGCGCCTAGACGTTTATCTCAGCGTCTCTTTTAGCTCACAATACTTATTACTAGGAGAAGAGCCGCCCCACCCCGTACCAGGGGTCCTTACAGCATACATGGGCAGGCAATCTTCAGTGCTCCCGGCCCCCCTCTCTTAGCCACGTCTAACATTTCCATATGCCTCCTCATACCCGTATCATCGCAAAACAGACGCAGAGAGCTCCAACTCATGTGCATCACTGCCCACCAAAATGAACACCGTCAACGGACCGAAACCTTACTGAGCTCTACACTGGACCCACTTGTTCCATTCATAAAATCTCCCTCACCTTCGCCTCCAACACAAGCCACATCCCGGTGGAGCTCATCACACGACCCAGCGGACGGCTTTCTCCTTCTTACTTTTAACACCGAATCGTGGGACACGGTACTTCCTAGCATTTGCCAGCTTTCATTCTTCCACGACACGACCTACTACTTACTTAGCACACAATCACAACAGCGCACACCGGACTCACACGACTACACACACACACACACACACACACACACGACAACACACACACACACCACACACACACACACACCACAACCACACCACACCACACACACACACAACACACACACACAGCAGCCACACACACATAAGCAAGGCAGGTAATTTGGATGAGTTCCTGTTTTCCTGCACATTTAAAGGTAAATGGTCAGGATGTGAGAAGGGCAGTTTAAAGAGAAGTCAATGGAAAGTTTAAAAGCCATTTAAAATTAGTTTAAAGGCACTTTAAAGGCAGTTTAAAGGCGGTGACTGGAAATACAGGCACCACCTGTCACGCCCTGACCTTAGAGACCCTTTTTATGTCTCTATTTTGGTTTGGTCAGGGTGTGAGTTGGGCTGGGTATTCTATGTTCTATTATTTGTATTTCTATGTTTTGGCCGTGTAGGGTTCTCAATCAGGGACAGCTGTCTATCGTTCTCTCTGATTGAGAACCATACTTAGGTAGCCCTTTTTCCCACTTGTCTTTGTGGGAAGTTGACTTTGTTTATGGCACATAGCCTTTCGCTTCACGGTTTGTTTTGTAGTGTTTATTGTTTTGTTCTGCGTCTTTTCTAATAAAAAGAAAATGTACGCTCACCACGCTGCGCCTTGGTCCTCTTCTTTCAATGGCCGTGACAACACCACTGTCATTACCTTTCATCCACACCACCGCTACTGAAAACAGACAGCTTTCTATTACTAATACTATTAACCAATGTTCCCTCCAATGTTTTTCATCTCTGAGCAAATTTCAGGTCAGCTGAGCGCAAAGTTGAACGGGGAAATTCTATGCAACTTCCGGCATGCGTTTACTGTGAACACTGAGGCTGTACCCGTTTTAAGTTCGTTTTAACAGTGGTCAAGTAGGCTACTGTGGCTATTTGATCTTAATGTAGGCCTACTAGATTGGGCTACCATCAAAAACAATGGAGAAAATGCATCCCATAACATTTTAACATGGAAATAGCTGTTCTATCATTCAGCCAACAGTAGCAGCCGATGTTTGGTGCTCAATGTAGGCCTACATTCCATGAGACTTTTGAATAAAACATGCAGAGCTTGACATTAGCCTGTTTATCCACTTGTCCTTCAGACGAGGTGACTGAAAATGTTGTTGTGTTGTTTGATGCAAGAGACCACTTTACAAAATAAAATGTATTATTATTCCCACACCATTATTACAGAGAATCAGACAAATTATTGTCACGTTCTTCAAAATGAGCGGACCAAGGCGCAGCGTGAATTGAGTTCCACATCTTTCTAATACAAAGTGAAACTAGAAACAAAACTTACAAAGAACGTGAAGTCGTAGTGCCCACCACACTAACACAAACAATATCCCACAACCCAGGTGGGCACAATGGAGAACTTAAGTATGATCCCCAATTAGAGACAACGATAATCAGCTGCCTCTAATTGGGAACCATACCAAGCTCACCAACATAGAAATAGGAAAAACTAGAACACCCCCCTAGTCACACCCTGACCTACAACACCATAGAGAACCAAGGGCTCTCTATGGTCAGGGCGTGACAATTATGCTACCCTCTGCCTATTGGCTACTTAGCTTATTCAACCTATTTAAAAATACAACACAGATTTTCAAAGATGTCTAGACATGTACACATTTTGTGCTCTTGTAGGAAGCATCCACTCCCCCATTGCTGACTACAAATGATCTATAACTGGACTAATAACTCACTAACTAGCAGAGAATATGAACAAATGTGCACAAGTGGCTACATGCAGCTCTCACTTTGATCTCAAAACAAGAACATCTACTGACAACTGCTTATGCTGTAAACAGTCCAGTTCAAAGTGAAAGGCACAGACCCATATATGGCAATGGTCTATCTGCATATAGGCCTACTGCAGCTCTGAT
>NW_019947712.1:0-5834 GCF_002910315.2 Salvelinus sp. IW2-2015
GGTTATGGGTCTTGACGAGAGACCTGAGCGGTCTGTGTTGTTGTTGTGTGTTGTGTGTTTTGTTGTATGTGTGTGTGTGGTTTGTGTTGGTGTGTCTGTAGTTGTGTGTTGTGTGTGGTGTGTGGTGTGTGTGTGTGTGTGTGTACAGATTGTTATATAATGATGTGTGTTGTTATGATGTGAGTTGTGTGTGTAATGATCGTGTATGTATATATACAGTTATATAATGATCTGTATGTTGTATAGATTACTTGTTTATACTAGGTATATATAATAGATGTTGCTCATTACGGACTGTATTGTTGTAGTTACAGTATAGTATAATGGATTATGTATGTGTTTATATACAGTAATATGAGTAATGAGTGTGTGTTGTAATTATCTGTATGTGTATATACAAGTCATATACACTGCTCAAAAAAATAAGGAACACTTAAACAACACAATGTAACTCCAGTCAATCACACTTCTGGTGAAAAAACTGTCCACTTAGGATATGCAACACTGATTGACAATACATGTCACATGCTGTGTTGCTAAGATGGAATAGAAACATAAAGGTGGAAATTTATAGGCAATTAAGCAAGACAGACCCCCCCAATAAAGGAGTGATTTCTGCAGGTGGTGACCACAGACCATCTTCTCAGTTTCTCTATGCTTCCTGGCTGTGTTTTGGTCACTTTTTGAATGCTGGCGGTGCTTCTCACTCTAGTGGTAGCATGAGACGAGTCTACAACCACACAAGTGGCTCAGGTAGTGCAGCTCATCCAAGATTGCACATCAATGCGAGCTGTGGCAAGAAGGTTTGCGTGTCTGTCAGCGTAGTGTCCAGAGCATGGAGGCGCTACCAGGAGACAGGCCAGTACATTCAGGAGATGTGGGGAGGCCGTAGGAGGGCAACAACCCAGCAGCAGGACCGCTACCTCGCCTTTGTGCAAGGAGAGCACTGCCAGAGCCCTGCAAAATGACCTCCAGCAGGCCACAATTGGCATGTGTCAGCATATGGTCTCACAAGGGGTTGAGGATCCATCTCGGTACCTAATGGCAGTCAGGCTACCTCTGCGAAAGCACATGGAGGGCTGTGCGTGCCCCACAAAGAAATGCCACCACCACCACAGACTGACCACCGCCAAACGGTCATGCTGGAGGATGGTGCAGGCAGCAGAACGTTCTCCATGGCGTCTCCAGACTCTGTCACGTCTGTCACATGTGCTCATGTGCTCAGTGTGAACCTGCTCTCATCTGTGAAGAGCACAGGGCGCAAAGGCGAATTTGCCAATATTGGTGTCTCTGGAAAATGCCAAACGTCCTGCACGGCGTGTTGGGCTATAAGCACAACCCCCACCTTGTGGACGTCGGGCCTCATACCACCTCATGGAGTCTGTTTGTGACCGTTTGAGCAGACACATGCACATTGTGTGGCCTGCTGGAGGTCATTTTTGCAGGGCTCTGCGCAGTGCTCCTCCTTGCACAAAGGCGAGGTAGCGTCCTGCTGCTGGGTTGGTTCCCTCCTACGGCCTCCTCCACGTCTCCTGATGTACTGGCTTGTCTCCTGAGTGCTCCATGCTCTGGACACACTACGCTGAAGAACACGAGCAAACCTTCTTGCCACAGCTCGCATTGATGTCCCATCCTGGATGAGCTGCACTACCTGAGCCACTTGTGTGGGTTGTAGACTCCGTCTCATGCTACCACTGAAGTGAGAGCACCGCCCAGCATTCAAAAGTGACCAAAACATCAGCCAGGAAGCATAGGAACTGGAAGTGGTCTGTGGTCACCACTGCAGAATCACTCCTTTATTGGGGGTGTCTTGCTAATTGCCTATAATTTTCCACCTTTTGTCTATTCCATTTGCACAACAGCATGTGAATGTATTGTCAATCAGTGTTGCTTCCTAAGTGGACGTTTGTTTCACAGAAGTGTGATTGACTTGGAGTTACATTGTGTTGTTTAAAGTGTTCCCTTTATTTTTTTGAGCAGTGTATAATGATCTGTATGTGTAATTACACAGTATATATAATGATGAGTTGATATTGTGTATATACAGTATATATAATGATGTGTGTGTAATTATCTGTATGTGTATATACAGTATATATAATGATCTGTATGTGTATACAGATTAAACATAATATTGGTTGTAATAAATAGTAACTTGCAAAGCTGGTAATATAAGTCCATGAAATAGGTTACTAAGAACTGTGTGAACAGGTGTCACTACTATTGGCATGGAAGCCTCCAGTAGGCCTTGCATATACATAGGCAGGCAAAGACTGCTCCATGGTAGAAGGAAACGCATTGCACACCCTAGTATCTCTCATGTACAGTAAAGGGTCTCGAGACCCCTGACAAATTCTATCAAACACTGGCCGACACCACACCACAACATCCACCTGGAAGCAGAGTCAGTCAGTCAGTCAGTCAGTCCCTAATATGCAACCAGGGCTTCTTTTTTCTGATTTGATTTCTAATTCAATTTCATTTGTTGAGCCTTTAAACATGTTCTATCCGCATCAGTACCGTCCGTATATTGCTCTTTTCCAAGTGAAAGACCTCGCATTGCAGGGAAATGAGTGACGGGGATATTGCTAAATGGATGTGTGGTGGCGGGCAAGGCTAGGGAGAGTGTGAGAGTGTGAGAGGCGAGAGGCATTGGTGCTGCCAACCACATCTATCCACAGCCCAGAAGGAAATATTACCAAGCTGTTTGTCCTCACCTCCGTAATTCTTCCCAAAAGGTACAGAAACACTGATTGAGCTAGCGGATACACACAACTCAGCAACGTCAGCTGGTCGGCATTTAATTAGTGTGCTTGCTTCAGCAAGAAGTCTCCTGCTATTGGCTGATACTTATTTACACATTGGAGAAGKACTCCAAAAGCCTGCTGGTAGGTGCTGGTAATGAATTAGATATGTGTGCATGATACAATAATTACTCGGGACTGATTGCACATCAGCTGCGACATTGTAATTAGCATAGAAAGCACACAATAAACCATCTAGACAAGACCAGCATTGTTAGTAATGACTGAGTTTACAAAACACTCAATACACATGTTTTGGATGGGGAACATTTACAGTAACTGTTGACARCTAAGCTAACCGAAGGAGCAATTCTTCTTTTCCCAGAATGCTGCACACACTAAGTGAATGGGTGGGGGGAACTAAATAAATAAATAAAGGGGGAAACTATTTCTGCYTATCTGTTATTGAAACAGGCAGAAGAACACATCGCTCCTCATTCAGAGTTAATCATTTTGACGTTGGAATTAAACGATAAGGAGGGGATTCTTAATAAAGGGGAAGAAGACAAGGCCATTTGTCTTGGGCTGATGTGAAACAGCTGTATCCCTGAGGCAKCTCTCTCTGTTGTAGCCTGAAGTCTGCTCTTTTTAAAGTCCACTTTCTTCTTGTTCAAAGCCATCTACTGTATGTGATTACACAGTGGAGTAGAGGTCAGATTGATGGACTTGTTGACCAGAATAAGTCAATAAGGTCATGTTGCACACTGTATGTGTATGACTCATGTACACTTAGAAAAAAAGGTGCCATCTAGAGCCAAAAAGGGTTCTTCGGCTGTTTCCACAGTAGAACCCTTTGAAGAACACATTTTGGTTCCAGGTAGAACCCCTTTGGTTCCAAGTAGAACCCATTTGGTTCCAGGTAGAACCATTTTTGGTTCCATGTAGAACCCTTTCCACAGAGGGTTCTACATTGAACCCAAATKAGTTCTACCTGGAACCAAGAAGGGTTCTACCTGGAACCAAAAATGGTTACCTAATCTACTGTGCTCAACAAAACATCAATTTAAAAAGACTTTCTTGCTATGTGCATAGCTACCTGCTTGAGTGCCAAGAAGGGTAGCAAAACCCAGAAGTCATGAGTGACTGGCTTCAGCAAGTGCAGGAGGAATTCTGGCTGGACATAATAAATTCATTCAGAACCCCCCCCCCCCCCACACACACACACACACACACACACACGAGTCATCATTGCATGTGATAGACAGTAGCCTGACTGACACTGGTCTCACGTGACGAGGACAGGAAAGCTATCAGTCATCTCTCAGTGTGGATGTGGCAGTCTGATGGACAGTTCAGGTAACAGAATCAATCCCCCAGGGCACACATGTCAAACTCGTTCCACGGAGGGCTGAGCGTCTGCAGGGTTTCGCTCCTCCCTTGTACTTGATTGATGAATTCAGGTCACGAATTAGTAAGGAACTCCTCTCACCTGGTTGTCTAGGCCTTAATTGAAAAGAGAAAACAAAAACCCACAGACACTAGGCCATCTAGGCCAGCAGACACCCCTGTCCCAGGGGAACAAACATCAGACATTCAGAAAGTCCTCTTGCTCAAAGCAGGTGTGATCCATGAGCAGAGTGAGAACATTGATCATCATAGCAGATGACGATTTGATATGTATTTTTACTGCAGAGGGGCTGGTGACGCCTGATGTCTTCAGTAAGGGAAAGGGTGTGGCTTCCAACACCAACCCACAATCTGCAGTCATATGATCTGAGAACAATGTGAGAAATTAATGTGTATCCTGTATGTGAATGCACTGCTTTAAATGCATCCGTGGCACATATATCTATATATCCCAAACATAGCTTGAATACAGCTAACTGACAATCAGTTGTTGGAGGGCGCATTAGACTGCTGTATAGCGAAGTCGTAATGAGTCAGAATAGAAATACCACAGCATCTGGTAGCTGGAGCCATATGCTACAATGGGCAGAACAAAGCCAATTCAGGCAGTGACTCAGAAGTTCAAACTGAATATGAATATGTTCAGCACACACTCACACACACACACTCACACTCACACACACACACACACACACACACACACTCACACTCACACTCACACTCACACACACACACACAGGAAGGGAGGAACTGTGTCAAGCAGATGCTCTATGATCGGTCTATTAACTATACAGCTTTGTTATCCTAAATACAGCCCCTTGGCTAGCACTCTTTATACATCTGGCTATAAAAGAGTTATGCTATTRTAATGATTCCCCCAAAAAGATTCAGGGATTTCATTTCAGATGTTTAGTGGATTTCATCTGGACTACAAAAACCATTTAGAGAACTCTCCCTCCCTGGTAGTAGCTAACTTGCTAATGTGTGCTGTGTGTGAGGTGAGCTGTCCTCCCTGTGAATGGCGGTGGTTTTGAGTGGCAGTGCTGTGCCAGTGTGTGGTGGGTCAGGGGGTTAGTGGGCACCGCTGGGCTGTGGTAACAAGTTGAAAGCCTTGCCCTGAGCCTGGAGCGTGGGTGTAATGACCCGTGGCATGACGTCTCTTGCCTCTGGGTGCCATAACTAATTGGTGCTGCATTCTCTGAAATGTCTCCCTCTCTCAACTCACTATCTCCCTCCATTTCTTTCTTTCTTTACTGTGTGTGTGTGTGTGTGTGTGTCGTGTGTTGCTGTGCCTGTCACTTTACCTCCTAACGGACATAGACCAAACTCGCTCTCGCCGCCAAAATCAAAACAGCAGCAGAGTAATCTACTATGGTCTACAAATACACATTATCGATAAGCCAAGCCTAAATGGGCACTGAAGGCACACAATGGTCTCACTACAAAAGGACAATACACGATGAAACTGGTCTTGCCTAACCAACGCTACGCATGATGCCTGCTGGCACAGTCCAACGAGCCGCCCAGAGTCCTGTCTCTTGAGCACACAGATGCACAGCAGATACGCACTGGCCCCTGGCCAAGTATCAAGCCCCTGCCCTGTGCCAGACAGTACGCTCTGAGACTCCTCTGGCATATCATGTAGTGTGCTGCATTCATAGAAGTTCAGTCATTAAGGAAGGG
>NW_019947712.1:5859-20213 GCF_002910315.2 Salvelinus sp. IW2-2015
ATCTCTCTCATTCCTCTATCTCCCCTCACTCATATCCCCATTGAGATGGGAGAGAATGTTTGCTCTGATCAGCTGGGCTCTGTGCTAATCAGACCACTTTCAGATTATGATTAGCGATTACCCATTAAGCTCGACAACCAAACACTGGCAACGACACAACTAAGTCCTTACCTGACGTGCTACTCGACACACAATGAAAAAAACAGGTAACAGAGAGACACAAAAATACTGATACAATACTTACAACCATTTAACAGAGCACACTGTACGTCAGACACATTGGACCAGACCCTTTATAAAATACTGTAACCTGCATTACACGCCGAAATTACATTGCACGAACCCCAAGGAGGCAATATATCATGACAAACTTGAGACTCAAACATGAAGAGAGTGCGGCACCTGCTGACTAGAGTTCTAATTGACCTATATAAATGTATATTTCATCCACTGTCTGGAAAAATTACTAGTTACAGTTAAAAACAGACAAACAAAACGCGACTATGTCTATGCAATCCTACATCAGACTTTGATGGACTGAACTTCTTCCCACACCAAGTCATAAAACAACACGTCAGGACAGTGAAGAATAAAGCAATGTCCCAGGAGGGATAGAGGGAGCGAGGTCCCAGTCGCTCTCGGTTCCACACTCTTGATCGACTGTCCTTACTCCAGATCTCCCCAGACTACAATCATCAGCGTTACAGGATTAGGACCTGACCCTGAACGCTGCGTGCTGGCCAACTATGTGTGCTGTTGGTGTGCTTGTGGTCGTTTGGTTGTGGTGTCGTGTGTTGGCTGTGTGTGTGTGGTGTGCTGTGTGTGTGCTTGGTGTGTGGGTGTGTGGGGGGGTGTATGGGTCTGTGTGTAATGGTGTGGCTGTGTGTGTGTCTTCAGTGTGTGTGTGTCGGTGTGTTGCTTGCCTTCACGTTTACCTCTACTGGACTAACAACTCCTGGTCGCAATAAACACGAGAACTATTTCTACAAATACACATTATCGATAAGCCTAAATGGGCACTGAAGGCACACAATGGTCCACTACAAAAGGACAATACACGATGAAACTGGTCCTGCCTAACCAACGCTACGCATAGGCCTCGCTGCACAGTCCAACGAGCCGCCCAGAGTCCCGTGTCTCTTGAGCACACAGACTGCCACAGCAGATACGACTGCCCTGGCCAAGTATCAAGCCCCTGCCCTGTGCCAGACAGTAGCTCTGACGACTCCTCTGGCATATCATGTAGTGTGCTGCATTCATAGAGTCTCAGTCATAAGGAGACGCTGACAGTGCCCACTTAATCATGCCACAAATCCAACTCGTTGCAGATAGCTAGATGAATTGGAAAAAGTCCTCCACTTTCATTCTCTGGTCTGAAGACACACCCCCGCCCACAACATGCAACACACCACAACACACACACAACACACACACAACACACACGACACACACACATCCACACACACACACACCACCACACACACACACACACACACACCACACACCACACACACACACACACACACACACACACACACACACACACACACACACACACACACACACACACACACACACACACACACACACTCCTCCCTCTATCCCTCCTGGGAAATCTATTCTCACTGCTACATGTATGTACAGACTTGTGTGGGAAAAGCAGTCCATCAAAGTCTATTGGATTAATAGACATACGCTGATGTTGTAACTCTACAGTATATGTTCCAGACAGTGGATGAATATAGTCATTATAGTGGATTCAATTAAACTCAGTCCAGAGTGCCAACTCTCTTCATGTTGAGTCTCAAGTTTGTCCAGATAATGCCTTGGGTTCTGCAATGTAGTTCCGTGTAATGCAGTTACAATTTATAAGTCTGTCATGTCTACGTAATTGTTTTTAAATGTATGTAAATTGTAAAGTATTTTTGTCCGTAATGTCTTTTCATTGTGTCAGACCCCAGGAAGACTAGTTGTCGCCATTGGTGTCAGCTAATGGGGATCCTAATAAAATCTAAAATGTTTTTGATTAGCACAGAGCCAGCTGCTCAGAGCAAACATTCTCTCCCCCATACATGGGGATATGATGAGGGAGAGAGAGAGAAGAGAGAGAAGAGAGAGGGGGAGAGAGAGAAGAGAGAGGGGAAGAGAGAGAAGAGAGAGGGGAAGAGAGAGGGGAAGAGAAGAGGGGAAGAGAGAGAAGAGAGAGGGAAGAGAAGTGGGGAAGAGAGAGGGGAAGAGAAGAGGGGAAGAGAAGAGGGGAAGAGAGAAGAGAGAGGGGAAGAGAGAGGGGAAGAGAAGAGAAGAGATGTGAGGTGCTCTCAAGCATCTGTATACCCAGGCTAATGCTGCCACCAAGAGGATGAACACAGAACTGCTGTTTTAATTGAGCACCAACGGTAGAGGAACCACCCCTACACCCCTAGTCATTGGTCTCGACCCCCAACACGCTTATCTAAAAGGATTGGAGAGGTGTACGGAATATGAAAGATTTTACCCATTTCTAATAGAGGGCAGGGTGGGCACTGGGCAGTTGACATGTGAAGAGCAGCGCAGGACAACAGCAGGAGGCATACTCACAGTTTCTCCCCATCCCTTGCTCTAGTGTCTTGTACGAGGTAAACAGTGCCAAAACTCCCTCTGCCCAATCTCTGTAGGATGCTGTATCTTTTGGCAATCAGGTTACTGGGGCCAGGAGTTATAGGAGTGGAGGGGGAGTGGACATGGCAGGATGAATGTGCTTCCAGCTCCTCAAACTTGGGCATCTTGTTGCGGGATTCTTACAGGAGAATTAACTGCAAAATTCAGCAAAACACAAACATGTTGCTTTTCCTTATTTTATGCACGTTTGCGCAATTCAGATGAAAATAAATAAATACATATTTAATACAGGGGAGACAGAGTCAGATAGCAGCACATCGCGTCAGATAGCAGCACATCGYACTTGTTACAGTGTAGGATTACTGAAAGCAGAATCCTGGCTAGCTTATTCTATTTCACTATTGCCACTTTGTCAAACAAACTCACCTGTTTGCAGTCAGGTGTTGGCTATTTCCACCAGTTTAAAACATCCATAGCCTACTGTATTAACTTCCGTGTTTACTCTTGTTCCTATGGTAATAGGAAACCTTTGTCCTCCTTTCATTATCCCTTTTTTTTCACAAGGTGTCAGCTAAAGAGCCTTCTGATGTGAAGGCTGTTTGGGATAGGGAGTTTTAGTCTCAATTCTCATGACAATGCATTTGACCAGAAGACTACCGTATACTCTATTCTCGTTCTAAATCGTGAAAGGAGTTGTATGAGACATCTGTAGGCTGGCACCTAACTAAGTCATATTCTTCAAGAATATTAGTCATGGACTTTTTCTCACATTTTGTTCTGTTTCAGCCTTATTCTAAAATGTATTTTTTTATCCCCTTCAATCTGCACACAATAACCCATAATGGAAAAGCAAAAACAGCTTAGAATTGTTAGCAAATTATTACAAATAAAAAACGTAAAATACAATTTACATAAGTATTACGACCGCTTTTCTCAGTACTTTGTTGAAGCACCTTGGCCAGCGATTACAGCCTCGAGTGCTTCTTGAGTATGACGCTACAAGCTTGGCACCCCTGTATTTGGGGAGTTCTCCCATTCTTCTCTGCAAATCCTCTAAAGCTCTGCCAGGTTGGATGGGGAGCGTAGCTGCACAACTATTTTCAGGTCTCCCTTTATTTAACCAGGTAGGCTAGTTGAGAACAAGTTTCATTTTCAACTGCGACCTGGCCAAGATAAAGCATAGCAATTCGACACATACAACAACAAGAGTGTTACACATGGAATAACAAAACATACAGTGAATAATTCAGTAGACAAAAAGAAACAAAAAGTCTATATACAGTGAGTGCAAATGAGGTAAGATAAGGGAGATAAGGCAATAAATAGGCCATGGTGGCGAAGTAATTACAATATAGCAATTAAACACTGGAATGGTAGATGTGCAGAAGATGAATGTGTAAGTAGAGATACTGGGGTGCAAAGGAGCAAGATAAATCAAATAAATACAGTAAGGGGATGAGGTAGATAGATGGGCTGTTTACAGATGGGCTCTGACAGCTCACAGCGTTGTCTTGGCTGTGTGCTTAGGGTCGTTGTCCTGTTGGAAGGTGAACCTTCCATTTAATCCATTTTAGAATGTGGAAAAGGTCAAGGGGTCTGACTACTTTCCGAATGCACTGTAGATAGACCTACTATTATTGAAATGAGACTTGCATTGCAGTCTGATCTCATAGACTAGACGTAACATAGTAAAAGTAAATCCGGGAAGCTCAGATTAGTATGATATATTATGTTTGGTATGGTTACATGGTTATTTAAAGTAGGATGGTTGGTAGGGCTGGATGGATGGGTGGGTGTATAACGTGAACGTCTAGCAACCCAAAGGTTGCGAGTTTGAATCTCATCACAGACAACTTTAGCATTTTAGCTAATTATCTCATTTTAAACTACTAGCAACTACACTATATATATATGAACATATGTGGACACCCCTTCAAATTAACGGATTCGGCTATTTATGCAACATCCGTTGCTGACAGGTGTATCAAATCGAGTACACCGCCATGCAMTCTCCATAGACAAACATTTGCCGTCATAGGATGCCACCTTTCCAWCAAGTCAGTTCGTCAAATTTCTGCCACACTAGAGCTGCCCCGGTCATCTGTAAGTGTTGTTATTGTGAAGCGAAAATGTCTAGGAGCAACAACGGCTCAGCAACGAAGTGGTAGGCCACACAAGCTCACMGAAYGGGACCGCCGAGTGCTGAAGCGCGTAAGCTTAAAAATGGTCTGTCCTCAGTTGCAACACTCACTACCGAATTCCAAACTGCCTCTGGAAGCAATGTCAGCACAATAACTGTTCGTCGGGAGCTTCACTAAATGGGTTTCCATGGCTGAACAGCCACACACAAGCCTGAGATTCCCATCTGCAATGCCAAGCGTCAGCATGAGTAGTGTAAAGCTCAGCGCCATTGGACTCTGGAGCAGTGGAAATGCCTTCTCTGGAGTGATAAATCACGCTTCATCACGGACAAATCTGGGTTTGGGGGATACCAGGAGAACGCTACCTTCCCCAATACATAGTGACAACTGTAAAGTTTGGTGGAGGAACAATAATGGTCTGGGGCTGTTTTTCATGGTTCGGGCTAGACCCCTTAGTTCCAGTTAAGGGAAATCTTAATGCTAATTTATACAATGACATTCTAGACGATTCTGTGCTTCCAACTTTGTGGCAACAGTTTGGGGAAGGCCCTTTCCTGTTTAAACATGACAATGCCCCCATGTACAAAGTGAGGTCCATACAGAAATGGTTTGTCGAGATCGGTGTGGAAGAACTTGACTGGCCTACACAGAGCCCTGACCTCAACSCCATCGAAAACCTTTGGGATGAATTGGATGCCAATTGCGAGCCAGGCCTAATTTCCCAACATCAGTGCCTGACCTCACTAATGCTCTTGTGGATGAATGGAAGCAAGTCCCCACAGCAATGTTCCAACATCTAATGGAAAGCATTCCTAGAAGAGTGGAGGCTGTTATAGCAGCAAAGTGGGGATTGACTCCATATTAATGTCCATGATTTTGGAATGAGATGTTCGACATGCAGGTGTCCACATAATTTTGTTAATGTAATGTACTTAGCATGTTAGCTAACCATTCCCCTTACCCTAACCTTAACCGTAGCTAACCTAACCCCAACCCCTAACTCCTAGCCTAGCTAACGTTAACCAGCTAGCCAGCTCGCCACCTGGCTAGAATTTGTAACATATCATACGTTTCACTAATTTGTTGTGCAAATTCGTAACATATAATACCAATTGTAATTTGTAACATGTCATATGAAATGGGTGATGGACATCCACAAATTAATTAATACATACCATACGAAACATAACATATCATATTAAATTAAGAGTCTCAGATTTATGTACAGAGTAAAACGAAATGCTCTGAATGCTCTGAGACCAGGTTGCAGTGTAGCAGAAAATATCCCAGATTGTGCAAYGCTTTCATTAGCCTGTTGATTTTCTTCCAGTTGTGGCGCTATAGTTCTGCCACCGTAAAAGCCTGAGAAGAAGGAGTGTAGCCTACCGCAGAACATAGGAGACGTTTTACTTTACCACATCTCGACTCGTGAGCTGACCGTTTTAAAGATATCATGTTCGTTTGAGGGAGAAAGCGGATTCCACACTGATGTTACGGTAAAGGCAAATTGGTTGAAATGGGTTGTTTAATTGTGGCAGGGATCTAGATGTAAATATATTGCTATGCTAATTTCGCAGTGACTGGATTGAGTGRACGGTTTTTGGGGTGAGAACTCGCGTCAGTGTTTGTCGTTAGTAAAATGTTAAATGCAGATGTTACTTACGGTGTTGCCTTACAGATGTTTCCGTCGAGATGGTGGCGTACCTGAAGACAAAAATAATGCCTCAATAGAAAATATTGAGAATGTTCATTTGAGAATTAGGCTACATTCAATGTCCCTACTCTTTAAAAATCACATTCATCAAGATTGGATATTGGACACATTAATACACATTCAATGACCATCTCTTTTCAGGATATTCAATTGGATAGTCACTCAGTTTTATTTAACATGCCTGTTGCCCTGTTGAATTGAGGCTATAACAGAACACGGTAAATCAATGGCCGGTGTTGTTCTCAGGCCAGGCATCTTTAAGTAGACAGTTAAAAAGCTGGAGATCTACATATGCTACACATTTACTCACTCACACACACACTACCTTTACCTTGATCTCCTGGTTCAAAGTCGAGTTCAGTTTGTAAAGAGAGACATTATACCCAAACCTCTTTCTTTGACCTCTATAAATGTRTTGGGTTTTACAAAGATGCAAGGGGGTAGGTACTCGTTTGGGGAAAGAATGTCCTTGTCTGGTTATTTACYAGTATTTTACAAGACTGTGAACTAATATGATTACCAGTACATCAAAGATCAACGCATAGTTGAGATCTTACTCAACCTAGTTGAATTCAGTGCTAATACTGATGACTTTATTCAAAATAAAAGTTTAATTATTCATCAATCTCCTATTGAAACCACCATGTTGCACAGGGCTCTTAGGTCTTGTATGTCACAGTCCTAAATGTCTGTCTTTCAATCCTGAATCAAATCCATTTGTAAGACTGACTGGTCAATGTAGCTTACATTAGATAATGATTTGGTGACAGTTGACTAGTGTTTACTGTGACTGGATGGAGGAGAGGATCCCCATAGTATGCCTGCAGCTCTTTTCTGATGGACAGTTGACTGGTGTTTACTGTGACTGGATGGAGGAGAGGATCCCCGTAGTATGCCTGCAGGCTCCCCCCCCCCCTTTTTTTCTGAGTGGACAGTTGACTGGTGTTTACTGTGACTGGATGGAGGAGAGATCCCGTAGTATGCTGCAGCTCTTTTCTGAGTGGACAGTTGACTGGTGTTTACTGTGACTGGATGGAGGAGAGAATCCCCGTAGTATGTGCAGCTCTTTTCTGAGTGACAGTTGACTGGTGTTTACTGTGACTGGATGGAGGAGAGGATCCCCGTAGTATGCTGCAGCTCTTTTCTGAGTGACAGTTGACTGGTGTTTACTGTGACTGGATGGAGGAGAGGATCCCGTAGTATGCTGCAGCTCTTTTCTGAGTGACAGTTGACTGGTGTTTACTGTGACTGGATGGAGGAGAGAATCCCGTAGTATGCCTGCAGCTCTTTTCTGAGTGACAGTTGACTGGTGTTTACTGTGACTGGATGGAGGAGAGAGATCCCGTAGTATGCCTGCAGCTCTTTTCTGAGTGACAGTTGACTGTGTTTTACTGTGACTGGATGGAGGAGAGGATCCCGTAGTATGCCTGCAGCTCTTTTCTGAGTGACAGTTGACTGGTGTTTACTGTGACTGGATGGAGGAGAGAATCCCCGTAGTATGCCTGCAGCTCTTTTCTGAGTGACAGTTGACTGGTGTTTACTGTGACTGGATGGAGGAGAGGATCCCCGTAGTATGCTGCAGCTCTTTTCTGAGTGAAAGTTGACTGGTGTTTACTGTGACTGGATGGAGAAGAGAATCCCGTAGTATGCCTGCAGCTCTTTTCTGAGTGACAGTTGACTAGTGTTTACTGTGACTGGATGGAGGAGAGAATCCCGTAGTATGCTGCAGCTCTTTTCTGAGGACAGTTGACTGGTGTTTACTGTGACTGGATGGAGGAGAGAATCCCGTAGTATGCTGCAGCTCTTTTCTGAGTGACAGTTGACTGTGTTTACTGTGACTGGATGGAGGAGAGATCCCCGTAGTATGCCTGCAGCTCTTTTCTGAGTGACAGTTGACTGTGTTTACTGTGACTGGATGGAGGAGAGGATCCCGTAGTATGATGCAGCTCTTTTCTGAGTGACAGTTGACTGGTGTTTACTGTGACTGGATGGAGGAGAGGATCCCGTAGTATGTGCAGCTCTTTTCTGAGTGACAGTTGACTGGTTTTACTGTGACTGGATGGAGGGAGGATCCCGTAGTATGCCTGCAGCTCTTTTCTGAGGGACAGTTGACCCGGGTCCTGATCTTTCAGTGGGTGTTGCCATTATGACAGGAAGTCCCTTGCCACTGCAGCGTGAATCCCTCGTCTTGCATGAGTGTCACAGACAGGAAGAGTGATAAGCAAGTGTGTGGGGGATGCATGTTGACTGACCGCAAATAGGCCTGTAGAGATGTAGGCCTATTTGGCATGGGGATGCTGAAATGTAGAAATTAACATGCCCATAGTACTGTATCTGAATTGATTGTGCTATTCTAGCAGGTGGAGATTGTTTCACTTCCTATACCTTGTCAGCCTTCAACTAATGGAATCTGGTTTTGACTCGACAGGCCCTACAGTACCTGAGGCAGTGGAAATCTGGGGAGACGAGCATCCACAGGAGATTCAGTGAGAGGGAAGAGGTGACATTCTAAACGTTAAGAGAAAGGAATAGAACCGGACTTGGCACTGAGCCTTGGGGGACACCCATCTTTTTTTGGGACTGGACTGGTTGCAACGCCATTCCACCCTAAGCGACGTTCTTGTTCTCCACCACGTCCTCCGCTGCCTGCAGGGCGTCCAGAGAGAAGCAGGGCCTCCGGACCCACTCAGAGCAAAGCAGCAGCACAGCAGGGATGAGCGAGTTCTGGCACAAGATTGGCTGCTGCGTGGTGGCCAAACCTCCACCGGTGAGTTTGTCCCTTCTGAGAAATTACTGGAACACACAGTAACTTTTTAGCTTCYGTGCTAGCCCTGCTTTTACAGCTCCAAGGTCAATGGGTCGAGATTAAGGGTTTGCCTGATTTTAAGATGTTTACCTGCCTCCCAAGAGTTTGGATATTAGATTCACCACACCACCATGTCTACAACTTCACTAGTTGAAGTTAGTTCAGCCATGCCAGCTGTGGATCCTCAAGATGCATGGCATGGGATGACATGGGTATCATTAGCTGATTCTTCAGCTAGTCAACAACACTAGTTAGAAGAGAGCCCTCTGCTACTGTCAGTCGCCTGAGAAATAGGTCAGGTAGATGGTGAGGGAGTGGAAGAAGGAATGACTCTGGCGTTTTCTGTTGTTTTGAAGTGGGTGACCCACATAGTCCCGAAGGTCTGCCTATCTGGAGGGCTAGACTTCAGTCCAGACAAARACTGCTCTGTCATTAGACATTACCTCTTGAATCAGGATTAAGAAGACGTAGGTTAGGCCGGGTTCAACCTTAGTCTAGCTCAGACGTGTAACTTCATAAAAAGAAACACTCCACTATTACCAGATCAGAAGATATCAAGGCTGTCCCAAGCACCCATACACTTTCACCTTGTGTTTAACCTTAAGGGGACTGTAAAACTATTGTTGTAGTCGTCACGTCATCGTCGTCGTCGTAGAATTGGCATTAAGTCAAATAAGGAGATTGTATCCCTCCACAGCATGTCTCTATGGTAACTCCAGAACCCTCCCCTAACAATTAATGGGGTCTCTGAGGGGAAGTGGGCTTCTGGCATGTGCTGCTATTGAGCTCATTCTTTTCCCTCCCTTCCTCCTCCCACCTTTATTTTTAGGTCCTTGTTTATTCTATTGTTGGGACGAGAGAAGGCCAGACTAGAATGTGTGTATAGCATGTGGTGGCATACTAACAAGTGTTACTTCCCAGAAAGGCTTGCTTTGTCAATTGTTTATTTCTGATAACAGTGCAATGACTACATGTCGTTRGACCTGTGTATAATKTAATTAACATTCTTTTTAGTTTTTATAAATCCCTAATTATTCAAATTAATAATTGCTATGTGGCATTTGCACTATACAGTCAGAATATTGATACAGTCAATATGGTCATGATCCATAATGTGAAATGGCTCATTAATTCCTGTCAGTTCTGGGTCATCTGTCTGCACCCAGCGTAGCCTGTTGTAACAAGTGGGGCTTATTCACAGCACTGCTGACAGGTGATGACATGCCTTTACACTGACAGAACTGAACATGCTCTAATAAAACAAGTATTAGAGAAGGGGATGTTCAACATTCCACTTACATTCATGTCATTTAGCAGACGCTCTTATCCAAAACGACTTATAGGAGCAATTCATGTTAAGTGTCTTGCTCAAGGGCACACCGGGCAGATTTTTCACCTGGTTTGGGGGATTCGAACCAGCGACCTTTCAGTTACTAGCCCAAATCTCTTAACCGCCGCCAGGCGGCCTGACCTGCTGCCATTGAGTATGAAAAAACAAGTAGAAGATCAAAACTCTTATGGAAGATCATCCCATTCAGGTTCCAAAATGCATAGTGTGTGTGAGCTGTAAAGTCTGTAAGGCTTTTCTTCCACTGGGCTTGATTGCATAATATCTGTCTAAGTCCCCATTTTCTATTTCTATATATTTTCTATTATTTCCAGAGAAAGAGGCGCAGGAAAATCGACCGCAGCATGATCGGCGAGCCCACAAACTTTGTCCACTTGACACACATTGGCTCTGGGGAGATGGCAGAGGGCCGGGCCCCGGTAAGAGAGATGATACCTAGACTGACTGGGGCTGGTGTGTCTTAAAATGTGTTGAGATATTGTGAAGGTAGTGTGTGTGTGTTACTCCTCAGTACGTGGGCTGGGCTTTGCAGCTTCCAACCTGCCGCTAGGAATGTTGGCCTGGTTTCCCACGGAATACAGTCACGTTGGACAGGGAATGAGAGGAGGAAATGTAGAAACGCTGGGAAATGTTTCTCAATTCATTCATCTATTAGTAGGATCTGGATATTAACTTTAGTTTGAAACCTGTTATGCTATGATGGATAAAGCTGGATACAGTACTATCAGAAGACTAGCCAATCACTAGTCTGGTCATTGTTTAAATCACTGTATGGAAAGTGTTAGGTTAAATTGAGTGATGGTCCATTTCTGAATTTATTACATGATGTTGATTCTATCAGTACTAAAATGTATGGACTACTGTATGTCGCTCTGCTAAATGACTCAAATGTATGGACTTCTGTGTCGCTCTGCTAAATGACTCAAATGTATGGACTACTTACTGTATGTCGCTCTGCTAAATGTCTCACTGATAAACAACTGACTGTTCCGTCGTGATCATTACCTCCAATTGCGAAAGTCAACAGATTTTTTTAATGAAATGATACATTTACACATTCTATCATGACGTGGGCTGAGAACAGTCAGGTGGAGGAGTATGTTGCTGAAACATGTTACATAATTCCATTTCCTCAACTGCTATTGCGTAACCCTCTAATGTCCATTGTTCTGTTATGACCCAAAGCTGCCAGACTGTAGTTATTCTAGTGTTCGTCAGGCACATGCCGTTTCTGCAACGCTTGACGTCAGAATGATAATCCACACCTGTGCGTTCGTCCAACTCTGAACTGCGTCGTTAAAAAGTAAAGGGGAAAAACCACAGCATAAAGCAAGTCCCATTCCTCCTCACTCCATCCCCATCATATGGTCACTATCATCATTATGTAAAGACGTAGGTTATGAGTAATGCTGCTGGCCAAATGGATCAAATGTTGTCAGCAGTCCAAATGGGATCATGTTTCATATGAAACCCACAGAAACAGACTGTTAAATATGTTGCATACAATGATACAGTATAGAAACAACACATTAAATCATAGTTCGAATTCTGGCTTCGGACCTGCCTCTCCATCCATATGTTATCATGAAGAGGTTATGACCGCCTTTTGATATGAAAATGACTAAGTATCTGTAGAAACTCTGTCGTTATCTTCCTGTCCTGCAGTCAGGGCCGGTCCAGGATAAGATGAGGTCAAAAGGACCCAGTGCCAACGCCGCAAGAGCATTGTATAGCTGCTGCCTACCAATAAGTACCCAGTTAATGAAGCTATCGCCATATCTGCAATGCAATAGCTCTCTGGAACTAACCTTCACTTCTGGAACTAACCACCTTCACTTCTGGAACTAACCACCTTCACTTCTCTGGAACTAACCACCACTTCTCTAGACTTGTAGAACTAACAGTTTTCACTTCTCTCTGTAGGCATGGAGAACCATTTCCATCCTCCTCTATGCGCCCCTCTCATCCCAAATCAAAAGCAGTCACTGCAGCGTAACCTGTTTCCAATGGAGCACWTGGCAAACCTGAGAGCGGACCCTAGAGAGCAGAGAGGCTCTTCCTGACGTCTGCAGGATCCATTTAGCCAAACAGGACGATGCCCTTTCTGTGGTCACCACAAGAATCGCCCTGCTCAGAGGAGGATAGACTGACATGTTTTTGATGCTTTTTAAAGAAAAGTATTTTGTCTTTCTGATGGACTTTGGACTTCCACTGTATTTCAGCCAACMACGTTTCTGTGTCATGGCCAGCAAGCGTGTGTGAGAGAGCCGGTGAGAGTGTTTAGCACAACTTGTTGACTAACATGGCTGATTCCATTTCAGGAAGTGAAGATTATGTTCTCAAGGATCACCTGAATGTTGCAAACCATTGACCTACTGCCAAACAAATAGTATACGCAAAATATTTTGTATCTGTCTAATGAATGAGGATGCACCTTTTATTTTCCTACAGTGCATAGTTAAAGGTCTTCGTGTGTGTGTTTATAAGTGAAAAATGCTATGTGATTTTGTTGCTGTTTAGATACCAGTACTGAGTAGTGTTATTTTGATTGTACCAGTTGCCATAGAACCCCATTTGGACTGCTACCCAGTTGCCATAGAACCCCATTTGGACTGCTACCCAGTTGCCATAGAACCCCATTTGGACTGCTACCCAGTTGCAAGCATAAAGGTAACTGCCAAGATAAAGGAAACCCCAACATAGTGTCTTAATAGGGCATTGGGCACCACGAGCCAGAACCGCTTCAATGCATCTTGGCATAGATTCTACAAGTGTCTGGAACTCTTGGAGGGATGCGACACCATTCCTCCATGAGAAATTCCATCATTTGGTGTTTTGTTGATGGTGGTGGAAAACGCTGTCTCMGGCTCCGCTCCAGAATCAACTGGGTTGAGATCTGGTGACTGAGACRGACATGRCATATGGCTTACATAGTTTTCATGCTCATCAAACTATTGTGACCACTCGTGCCCTGTGGATGGGTCATTGTCATCCTGGAAGAGACCACTCCCATCAAGGTAGATCTGTTTCACCCTACAGTAGGTAGAAGGTGATCACTCAGAATGGCTGTGTATTTATTGGAGGTGACCTTGTCCTCTATGGGGTGGAGTGGACCTAAACCATGGCAGGAAAATGCACCTCCACACCATAACAGAGCTGCCAATAAGTACCCTCATTTACTCAAGTGTTTCCTTTATTTGAGCAGTTACCTGTAGCTGGTCAGTGTGACACACAATTTACTAGCACCTACTCTGAAAACCCTAACTATTAGTCAGCGGGAAGAGTCTGTTAGTAACAGGGGTTGTTGTTGAAATTCAAAACACCATGACCGTTACGGGGCTTTCCAGTGATCTATCCTGGAATTACTCGGGAATGCCACTCATTAAATCTGCATCAAGGAACATTCCATAAGGTCGTTTTTTCTCTTGTCGGGGGGGATGTCCACCCCCTTGATCAGAATGGAAAATTCCAACCATTTCACTGTGCATTCCCCTTGTAATTTCTATATGGCCTCCCACTTGAGCTTGTTGTAGGCGACGTGCACTCCAAGCTGGCTTGTGTCCCACATGACATCCACACCATGGTGACATACATTCTGAAACCAGGAGGGAGTTTTTAAAAATCTGATTTAAATCATACAGTAGAAATGAAAGTTTGTTTCCTGTACACAACTGTATTTCTGACGTGCTTAGTATACACAATCTGTTGTGAATAACTATTCACTCTCTGTAGTTTTTTTGCTAAGTG
>NW_019947712.1:20432-30115 GCF_002910315.2 Salvelinus sp. IW2-2015
TTGGGCACCACGAGCCAGAACCGCTTCAATGCATCTTGGCATAGATTCTACAAGTGTCTGGAACTCTTGGAGGGATGCGACACCATTCCTCCATGAGAAATTCCATCATTTGGTGTTTTGTTGATGGTGGTGGAAAACGCTGTCTCMGGCTCCGCTCCAGAATCAACTGGGTTGAGATCTGGTGACTGAGACRGACATGRCATATGGCTTACATAGTTTTCATGCTCATCAAACTATTGTGACCACTCGTGCCCTGTGGATGGGTCATTGTCATCCTGGAAGAGACCACTCCCATCAAGGTAGATCTGTTTCACCCTACAGTAGGTAGAAGGTGATCACTCAGAATGGCTGTGTATTTATTGGAGGTGACCTTGTCCTCTATGGGGTGGAGTGGACCTAAACCATGGCAGGAAAATGCACCTCCACACCATAACAGAGCTGCCAATAAGTACCCTCATTTACTCAAGTGTTTCCTTTATTTGAGCAGTTACCTGTAGCTGGTCAGTGTGACACACAATTTACTAGCACCTACTCTGAAAACCCTAACTATTAGTCAGCGGGAAGAGTCTGTTAGTAACAGGGGTTGTTGTTGAAATTCAAAACACCATGACCGTTACGGGGCTTTCCAGTGATCTATCCTGGAATTACTCGGGAATGCCACTCATTAAATCTGCATCAAGGAACATTCCATAAGGTCGTTTTTTCTCTTGTCGGGGGGGATGTCCACCCCCTTGATCAGAATGGAAAATTCCAACCATTTCACTGTGCATTCCCCTTGTAATTTCTATATGGCCTCCCACTTGAGCTTGTTGTAGGCGACGTGCACTCCAAGCTGGCTTGTGTCCCACATGACATCCACACCATGGTGACATACATTCTGAAACCAGGAGGGAGTTTTTAAAAATCTGATTTAAATCATACAGTAGAAATGAAAGTTTGTTTCCTGTACACAACTGTATTTCTGACGTGCTTAGTATACACAATCTGTTGTGAATAACTATTCACTCTCTGTAGTTTTTTTGCTAAGTGYGTCCATAGGGGGAAAAACTCAGTTTGAATTGGAATGTTTTTTTAATATTGTATCCTATGTGATTTAGCTAGACCAGTATCCTATGYGATTTAGCTAGACCAGTATCCTATGTGATTTAGCTAGGCCAGTATCCTATACCAGAACATATGGTGTATGGATGGTGTCRTTCATGAACAGTATGTTGTCCCTTTCACTAATACCTTATCTGTTTTATACACTGGGCCTAATGTTTACTTAATGCTGAAGACAGCTGAAGGGGTGACTTTGCATATTGCTTGGTGGCTTTCCTATCTTTGTTAGAGCATGTAATACTGAGTACATTCTCAGCCCAACAGAATGACTGCTGCCTTGACGTTTCTTGAATGATGTACATTGGTAACGTCAGTAATTTGAGTCTGTTGGCATTTAAGTTTCTTTCCCATCTTTATCATGATTGTTGTTAGACCAAAGCTTGAGTTCATTAGAAATGATTTGTACAACCTCTTGATTTTTCCTGGAAATACAGTTCACATTCTGAATAGAATTCTGTGTGCGTAATCTCTTCTGTTGCTGATKGTGAATGTTATCACCAAATGTGTTACTCRGTTTTCACTGCCTGGTACAGAAATACTATCATTCCACCCASCTGGTTCCAGTGGCCCTGTGGGCTCTGCTGTGAACATTTCTGGGAGATTGTATCATTTCCATTGAAGTGAAAGTGGGACTCGATAGTTGCTACATCCATTTTGGGATTTATACACTATATATATATATACCCATTGATTCTTGAATTATCTTATAAATGCTTCACGAGCTTAGTTCAACTATATTTTTGATATCATGGATGTTAAGTCCTTGCATCCACAGCTCTGTCTATGAATTTGAGAGCGGTTACATTTCTCCAGGCCCTTCAGCTTTTTACCAAAACACAGTCGGGGTGACTGCTTTGTCATTGTTTCAATTAAGGATTCTAGCTTTAATCTCAAACTACTTCAAACAAACACATCTCACTGAAAATCCATCTGGTATAGCACAAATATTGCAATCTAAACAAATGCCCTAAAATAAATGAATGTACGCTATAGTCTGTGTGTACGTCGCTCTTTAAAAAAACATGCATAACAAAGATGTTAAATGATGCAACTAACAATGCAAATAGTTGGTATGGAAATCTTGTTCTAAGAGCAGCCCGAGGTGAGTGAATAGATGAGTGCAAGGATCATGTTCCAGCAGCAAAACCCACTGAACAGTGGGAGTGGGGAGTGGACTCCATGAACAGTGCTAATAACCATGTGAAATACAGTCCTAAGTAGAGACATGTGAAAGTGAGCATGTGAAGCAAGGTGTCTAGTAGAGGACGTGTGAAAGGCTACGGAGGTGTCGAGTTAGAGACGTGTGAAGGTACCTACGGGTGGTCTAGTAGAGGACGGTGAAGGCTACGGCTACGGGGGTGTCTAGATAGAGGACGTGTGAAGGCACGGACCTGTCGTTGTCTAGCTATAGAGGACGTGTGATAGGCTACGGGTGTCTAGTAGAGGAGTGTGAAGGCTACGGGGGGGCTAGTACAGGACGTGTGAATGCTACGGCTTACAGGGGTGCTCTAGTAGAGGACGTGTGAAGGCTACGGGGTTGTCTAGTAGAGGACGTGTGAAGGCTACGGGTGTCTAGTAAAGGACGGTGAAGGCTACGGGGTGTTCTGTAGAGGACGGTGAAGGCACGGGGTGTCTAGTAGAGGAGTGCAGCTCGTGAAGGCTACGGGGTGTCTAGTAGAGGACGTTGAAGGCTACGGGTGTCTAGTAGAGGACGGTGTGGAGACTACGGGTGTCTAGTAGAGGACGTGTGAAAGGACTACGGCGGTGTCTAGTAGAGGACGTGTGGAAGACTACGGGTGTCTAGTAGAGAGTGTGAAGACTACGGGGTGTCTAGTAGAGGACGTGTGAAGATACGGGGGTGTCTAGTAGAGGAGGTGTGAAGGCTACGAGGGTGTCTAGTAGAGGACGTGTGAAGGCTACGGGGGGTGTCTAGTAGAGGACGTGTGAAGGCTACGGGGTGTCTAGTAGAGGACGTGTGAAGGCTACGGCGGGTGGTCTAGTAGAGGAGGTGTGGAAGGCTGACGGGGTGTCTAGTATGAGGACGATGTGAAGGTACGGTGTCTAGTAGAGGACGTGTGAAGGCTACGGGGTGTCTAGTAGAGGCGTGTGAAGGCTACGGGGTGTAGGGTGTCTAGTAGAGGACGGTGAAGGCTACGGGGTGTCTAGTGTTTTTGAACAGTAATATTCACTGAATGTACTTTGTATTACCACCTTTAATTCCCCAGTCCTAGCTCTGCTCAGAATAACCAGCAGTCTTTATTTGACACCTGAAGATTATATTATTCCATCTTCACTTATTTACATAAGCCTCTTCAACACACAAAAAAACACCACAAAAAAACCAAAGACGAGTCCCGTGATAGCAACTTTATTTTCATGAACAATTGACGAGCAGACAGACCACCAGGACAAAGATGTGAATGCAGAGGGGTACAAAATAATCCCTGAGAAACAAGCAGCCAAACTCCAGTCGTGTTAACGAAGGACAACTCCAGTCGGTGTTAACGAAGGACACCATATCTATCTCAGAGGCCATTCCGTTTCCTCCTCCACAATTCAGAGTATTTCAGAACACCCAGCTGACATACCAACCACCATATAATCTTACTGAATACTAATCTGATTTAATACTGAATGCATCATCGTCTCATGTATTTAAGATCTGTTATTGTGTCCATAAATGTTACCTACCACCAGTCTTTTAAAGAAGTCTTTTGAGGACTTCTGTAGATTTAAAAAACATCCCCAATGTGGTGTTATAATTCAGTAGCAGTAACATTGAAAAACATTTTTTTTTCCAGTGTAGCATTGTCATTGGTTGCACTAATTGCACTGTTTCTCTACATAACCTGTTTCAAGTACTCATGACATTACCCTGAAGGCAGTGGTGCCGAAACGTTGGTAAATTCCCAATAAATTACTGAGATTTATATATGGAGTGTGTGCGACTTTTTGATAGCTATAAAGTTATTTGTTGTTAGTCAGCACCTCCACACAAAAACATTTTTTCTGTGTGGTTGCCAGATCATGTTTTTTAATCAGCATAAAGGACTAACATAAAACAATACATTCAATAGCTCCCTTTTTCAGAAAAATGTTTTTCATTTTCAGATTAAATATCTCATTCCTAATTAATGGACAAGTCACTGTTCCTGAGTTACAGTAAATGCAGGCAGCAGTATTCTTCTTCCATAGCTACCTCACTTCCTGTGCTGTCAAAGCCCATTTCCTGAATGCCTGCAGCATTTCCATGGTGAACACCCTTCCTTAAATAGTGTAAAAGCCCTTACACACGTGGTAAGCAGTGCTCTAAAACAAATATCTTAAAAAGTGAGAAGATCATTCAGCTATAGAAAGTATGGTTAGAAAATTACAGGTTGTTCAAGAGTTCTCTTACATAAATATTTGCTCTGAGGGTAGGCTATTAAAAGGCTTAGGTTTACAAGGTCAGAATAATACAGTAAAATACGTCAGAATGTCATGATGTAAAATCTGATTTATTTTTTTAAATACACTTTGTGTCTCCCTCTTAACCTAAAGTATTTGTTGCGCACAATCACATTTTAGTAAATATTAAAAGGTGACATCCCATCTCCCGACACAGTCAAAAGTGTTGTACTTGGCACTAGAGTGCAGTAAGCCCCTACAGATAAAGCAGCAGTAAATGTCAATGTGAGTTCCAGTGAAGGTAACTGTAACAGAAAACCATCTGGACCTTTCATTTAACTCTAGTGTTAAATGTTGTGTTCAAACTGACTGTAGGTTGCTCCTTGACGACAGGTCTCACAAATCCCTCTGGCATCAATACATATGATAGGGTTGCATTCAAGTACCACAAAATAGGGGCAGTTATGAAACTGTTGCAAAGCCAGTGGCTTGGGGAAGTGAACTTCTTTAGTGACATTACATTCAACGATGAATAAATAAAAGGTGTGTCTGTACACACAAAGTCTTTCATTTTCTGTACAACTAAAGTGCTGCACGTCCAAGTAAACCTGCAGGGTGACATCTGGACTAGTTGACTTGTGAACTTCCATGGTAATTCAGCCCATAGTTCCTGGTCGTCTGCTGTCTTCCCCTCCTTCACCTATCCACTCAATGTCCGCTCTTTGGCTTCCCACGATATGTCCCTCACCTCACCTGTTCATCCTCGCATCATACCTAGAGAAAACAAAGCACTTTTAATACAGGAATAATAATCCTACAAAGTAAAAGTAAAATTGTAATAACTTCTARGCTAATATAGCTCTCAAGAGAAGCCAGTCACTCACTCTCGGATGCTGTCGGGAATCTGCAGGCGTTCCATGGGGATGTACTCGGACAGCTCCTGCAGGCTGTGAATGAAGCGGATCTTCCGGCTGAACTTCTCACTGTGGAGGTCACAGAGAGGTCAGAGGTTTGAGTGAACATCAGCATGGTCAAGGCATATGCTGCAGCTGGATCTTCACAACAGATGGAGTGGGACTCACTGAATCAGTGTGACTTGTTGAATCATCTTCTRAGGACTGATGTGGTTCAAATGAAATATGACTTTAATGGTTCTGCTCACCTGATGAAAGGCTTGACGACAGTGATGAGTGCTTTGATGTACCAGGCAGGGTGGACCACAAAAAGCCCCTTCAATCCTCCTCAACCTGCCAGGAGAGAAACCATCACCATGACTCACTGAATCCACATTATCCAGGCGAGTTACAATACGTGTCAAATACGTAGGCGAAACAACCACATGATATGAGTAACATAGTGCTGAGGCAGATTCTCGGATGGAACACGGGCGAATGTCTGAATTCGTAAACAATCCCCTAGGCATGGGCAAAACCTGACGTCAATGTCTGTTTCTCTGAGTCACATGAAGAAAATCATTCACTTAGACGCCTCAGTAAACACCAACCTATTTGAATACAATAGAATGTTCATCCTATGTGTAGTTCTCCTCTTAACGCCCTGGGAAGAGTGCCGTGATATTACGGCTTTGAGACCTGACTGATGATATGACTCAAAAAGCTCACGGTCGCATAGCAACCGCATTTGCCTCCCTCCAAATTGAGCGCGTGAGCGTAACGTCTGAGGGCTGGTTTTCTCAAAGACACCAGTGTCTGGAAATAGTCTGTCTCGTCCAAGTTCACCAGAAGACATGCTACAGATGTAGGATCTAAATTGATCACCCTTTTGCAGTGATAACGTCCTGCAATGCAGATATATTTTTACGTAGTGCATTTGAGTTTAAAAAGGTTGACGTTTTGACTTGATTTCCCTACGAAAAATTATATCAACCCTTACAACAAATGTCCATCAATTTATAATCCACATAATAATTCACTTTTCCGGTTGCTTCAAGAGCTTTTCCTGTTGTAGCAAACTGGCTCAAATGAAGATCCTACATCTGTACCTTTGGCACTATAATTCCCTAAGCAGGGTTTCCCAAACTTGATCCTGGGCCCCCTGGGAGCACGTTTTGGTTTTTGCCCTAACACTACACAGCTGATGCAAATAAATCCAAGCTTGATGATTGATTGGTATTTGAATCAGCTGTGTAGTGCCTGGCAAAAACCAAAAACGTGCTCCCGAGTTTGGGGGAAACCCGCCGAAGTATATTAGAGCAAGATGATGGTCAACCTGACGTTTTTCATAATAGTGTCTTCCATTGGGAGGCCACTGTGGTATGCACAGTGAAGTGTGGGTTATGTTATGGGAACGTTATCTGTGGAGTGTGGCCAGTGGCCAGGCATGCAGAGACTGAGCACTGAGCTGCCTTTATATGGCTATGGAGAACATCTCAGTGATAAGGAGGGACACTTACAGTAGAACCACAACAGCCACAGATACAGTATGAGACAAATGGCAAAATATACCGACACGTGGATATACTTAGTACACTTATTTTGATTGGACTTTGTATTTATTGATATTGATTATTTACTGTGATGTTGCGAGAGCCAGCACACAAGCATTTCACTGCACCTTTTATACCTGCTGGAAAACTGTGTACGTGACAAATACAATAATTATTTTGATTTGGCACACACAACACAGTCAGGGATCAGAGGGTTATCTGAGGAATGTCCTGGATTGGGCACTACCCTGTGTCTAACTGATCAATATCTTGCGTGAGGCTCCTCACATCCCTGATCATATACAACCGTCGGTAGAGCTCTACAGCCCTGAATTACTGTGGTAGAGACTCCACCCGTCTACGACCTTGAACTCACGTGTATATACTACCCTGTGGTAGAGTATCCTCACAGCCCTGAATCTTATACGACCCCCCTGTGGTAGAGATCCTCACAGCCCTGAATCATTATACTACCCTGTGGTAGAGATCCTCACAGCCCTGAATCATTATACTACCCTGTGTTAGAGATCCTCACAGCCCTGAATCATTATAGCATTCCTGTGATATTCCACACTAGGGGAGGAGAAGCAGAGATAGGACAGGAATAAGAGCCCTCCCATTACATCCAATTCCTGGACCACAGCAGTGCTATACAGAGAACCATAGGGCCACTTGCCCCCTCCTCTGGACTCTTTCAGTACAACAGCAGAGGGAACCTTGTGAGAGAAAGAGCAAGAGGAARGTACTGTACCTTCTGTCAATGGAGGTGTAACACTGTCGCAGCCATTTGATGGCGGGCATCTTATTCCTGGGAGCCATGCTGCACAGGTACACCATGACATAGCCTTCTGACACCATCAGGTCCAGCGTCCCCACTATGTACCTGRACCGTACACACACACCCAAATAAGAAACAAAACTTTCATTGAGACCTCAACACAGAGGGTGTTTGTCCGTCTACACTGACCTGAAGAGATTGTCCATGACGTACTCATAGTTCTCCACCGTGTTCTCTGGTAGGTAACAGGAGGAGAACGTGATGATGGCGTTCATAGCCTCCCCGTAATAACCTAGGAAACACAGAGGCATACCTCATGAGATACAGCACATGTATATCACATAGAATTACATAGTGAAGAATGACAAGTTCCAACTGTGGGAGTATAGACGGAGTACATGTTGAACTGCTATAGTGTTAAGTACTGCTAATGGGGGTCCTAATAAAATACTGAAATACTTAAGACAYATGTATTTCTGTTTGAACTCTGTTGTTGTTTGACATCATGATGAGGTAACTTGATTGGGCCCAGTAAAGCTYTTCATAAAATAGATACAATCGTATAGTCAAAGGAAGCCATCCTCCTCAACCTAACATACTATTATTTTAGGGGTATATACGGTAATATATAGATGGATTCACACTGAGTATACCAAACATTGCAACCCCCCCCGCCCTCAGAACATCCTCAATTTGTCAGGGATAGACTCTACAAGGTGACGAATGTATTCCAGAGGGACACTGGCCCATGTTAACTCCAATGCTTCCCACAGTTGTATCAAGTTGGTTGGATGTCCTTTGGGTGGTGGACATGGGATAGACATGGGAAACTGTTGAGTGTGAAAACCCCAGCAGCATTGTGTGAATTCACAAACCGGTGCGCCCACCGGGCACCTACTATAAGAAAATATATATTTTTTACATGTAACCTTTATTTAACTAGGCAAGTCAGTTAAGAACAAATTCTTATTTACAATGACAGCCTACCCCGGCCAAACCCAGACGACGCTGGGACAATTGTGCGCCGCCCTATGGGAATCCCAATCACGGKCAGATGTGATGCAGCCTGGATTCGAACCAGGGACTGCAGTGACACCTCTTGCACTGAGATGCAGTGCCTTAGATCGCTGCGCCACTCGGGGGCAACCATACCCCGTTCAAAGGCACTAAAATCTTGTGTCTTTCCCATTCACCTTCTGAATGGCACACATACACAATCCATGTCTCAAGGCTGAAAAATCCTTCTTTAACCTGTCTCCTCCCCTTCATCTACACTGATTMAAGTGGATTTAACAAGTGAAATCAATAAGGGATCATAGCTTTCACCAGGATTCACCTGGTCAGTCTATGTCATGGAAAGAGCCGTTCTTAATGTTTTGTATATCAGATAGAATGACATAGTGCAACTGAAAATCATCCCCTTTCACTGGGGCCTGTCATTTTCAGCAAATGCATATAGTGGGAMCTACACAACAGATGCTGTGTCACATGCACTCAGCTGGACTCAGTTATGGAAGCTTTGATTTTACAGGCTGTTCAAGTAGTTACTTGACAGTCAGCTTCAGCTGTGTCTCACCTCCGTGGGAGAGCACCTGGAGGTATGGCTCCAGGACACTCATGTTGACGTGGTACTCCTGTCCTGTGACGCAGAACCTTCTCCAGCGGCGCCCCCTGTTGTCCACCTGGTCTAGCTCCATGGAGCCCATCTCTGCCTGCTCCATCACCGTGGTGCCTGAGACACCATCCTCCCCCCGGCCCAGCCGCGGCAGGTCATCTGGTCATCAGAGGTCAGATGAAGGTCAAGAATAGTGGGATTAGATTGTGCAAGCATCATACCATTCCATTTCAGAATGGAATTCAGAATTATAAAATGGAATGGAATAGAAGAATACTATGTTCCAAATTGGAATTTCTCTTTATCTCTCCTACTCTCTCTGTTTTCTGACCTCCCACTACAGTTAATTCTACCCC
>NW_019947712.1:31337-42574 GCF_002910315.2 Salvelinus sp. IW2-2015
GTTCTTGTCCCCTCTCTCACCCACTCCAGTTCTTGTCCCCTCTCTCACCCTCCCACTCCAGTTCTTGTCTCCCCTCTCACCCTCCCACTCCAGTTCTTGTCTCCTCTCTCACCCTCCCACTTCAGTTCTTGTGTCCTCTCTCACCCTCCCACTCCAGTTCTTGTCCCCTCTCTCACCCTCCCACTCCAGTTCGTGCATGCTGTCAGGGAAGTTGCAGGACTCGCTGTCCGAGGGCGTCTCCAGGGCCTCCAGGTTGATGTCCAGCTCCGTGTCATCTTTGTCAGGTGAGAGGGCAGCGGCAGAGTACCCGGTGTCCCCCGACCTCACGCTGCGGTCCGCTGAGTCGGTACGGGACAGGGTCAGGCTGAGGGTGGGCGCCACCAGACGCTTCTTCCTTATGGGGTTTTCTGACAGGGCCAGGCTGGTGGGTGGAGCTGGGGGAGTAGCACACACACAGGTATTGTGGGATATGGTGCAGTACTTTTGGAATTAGGCCTTTGCAGACATATGGGTATTAGGGATATACCTGGTCTCTCTGCATTTTCTCCTTGGGTCTCAGGACTATGGGAATCTTCAGGAAGAGGTCTAGGGGGGAATACGAAATACTTGAAAAAGCTTAGTACTGCTTTCTTACCCATAACCAAACAGCATTCTTTGCAGGGACCTAAAATATCGTTTAAGATTGTCATGGTGAACAGGCTGGGGTTTACAGTTCATGTGGTCAGGGGGTAAGGTCAAAGGTCAGGGTTAGGTTTGTCTCTGACCTGGGGAACTCCTCATCCTGCCATTCCTCCCTCAGCTCCATGTCCTGGATGTAGGAAGCAGCCTTCGCCCCCTCTGGACTCCTACAGAACAGACAGCATATCACAGTACATTCAATAGTCTTCAAATGCTTTGCTGTACATGCTGTAATAATCAAAAGATTCAACAACAGTCTATAGTCCTTAAGAGCTCAAATAAGACAAAGTGACAGACACTCTGATGAAGGCCACTGCCCAAACGCATGTACCATGTTTTTAATGTGATGATGCCAAATTAATAAAGTCTTATTTGTAAAGTGCCTGTCAAACAYTACACACGAATCATTGCAATATGTTCATTGGTCATCAGGGGAGAATGACTGCCCCCTCTCATTGAAACCAAGGAAGTTCAAGGCCGACTGTGGTACTGCAGGCATTGTTAGCAGAAAACAGGATTATAGGGATGGGCATTTGACATTTTTTGATTGTTCTAGTACACGCACGCAAAATGTGCATTTATCTATATGCCACCAGTGTGAAACAATACCTAATTTATCATAACATTAGTACTATTTAAGATGAATTTATTGAAACTGTAAAATCAACTGGTTATATTATACGGTGGAACACAATCTTCAAAAAGGCAGTAACCTCAGCAGTGGCGCTTGCATAGAAGCCTATGGCTGTGCAATGGCATAGCATTGTTTTGTCATTTAACAGACAAGCCACTCTTACTTCCCGAGCCCTTATCACAGTCAAGAACACACCTGGGCAGCAAGCACCCGCCCCACACACACACACACACACACAACACAACACACAACACACACACACACACACACACACACACAAACACTGAGTCCTCAAGTTCTCCCTCACCTCACTCCAGTGCTCAGAGAGTACACAGACACAATCACGTCCAAGTGCAGAAGAGCGAGAGAGAAAAACTAACAATGTAGAAGCTTGCAACTTGTCTTACTCCATGTGTGTCCTCTGGCTGTCATTGGTCTAGACTGCCTCTGCCAGTGGACACACTTGACAAGGTTTCAGGACCACTGCAAGAGTCAAACAGCACCCTCTGTGACTGTGCCTCCAGTACTCCATGGAAGAGTGGGTCACAAAGTGGCCAACACACCCTTAGACCCCCCAGCTGCATGCATAATGCATGCACCCTTGGCACATATGTACAGTATGTCTGCTGAACACTTCCCTATATTGCGTTTACGTTTCATTAGTGCTCACCTGTCATATGAATTAGACTTTACGGACCATAAAAGGAAATTGGGCTTTTAAAGTAATGACGTTAATATAGCATCACACTGTAAGGACATACAGATACAGAATATAGACTCATTTGTAAACTGTCATAAAGGGGATTGTCTTGGTTTAGAAGACCACCAGCTGCCACTTAAAAATTCAAACAGAGTGATAAGCAAATGCTAGATGCACCAAGAAATTGGCAATGATAAAATAATTATAATATGTCCAACTGTAGGCCCTATATAGAAAGAAATGAAGAATCGTGAAACTACAGTAAGTTTATCCATATAGTTTAAGCACTTTTAGTGTCATTACACAGTATTAACATGTAGTAAACTAACTTTGCACAACTGTGTTCAAGCCGTCAACTGGATTATACATTGCTTCCACATCAACTTCCCCGTCTCCAACAACCTAGTTCTACTGGAGTTACACAATGCCTTTGTAAATAAAGGTAGACACACCGATACACAAAGCAACTGAGCATAGCCTACCTTTCACCCTTTCCTCTGTATAAACGCGCACTCATGCAGACATCATGAATAAAAGATGAGGTAAAAAAAACGTACAAATGTTGATCAAGAAGATAAGTAATTTCAATGTCGCCAATTGTGAACACTCCGACGTTCGCACAAGTGCAGTGTTCTGACTGACGACCCAACCACACAGCAAACAAWACATTAGYTTAGCCAATCAGAGGGCTTTGTACGTGCTCGTTCACCACACCTGAGTGAGTGAGAACTTTCTGATCTATCACTCATCGCAACTTGTTAACACATCAAAATGAGCAGATCCGTAGAGAAATAGTTGAGTATCTCAATGCAGCAGAGTCTCAAACTCTTACCACACTGAAAGGAAACACATTTCGGCAACAATAACAGTTCCTGTTTACTCAACTATCATAAAAAAAAGGGTATTGCCTTCTCCTGATTTGTTTTTTACGAGAATGACACATCAATAGATCCATCTCCATGTCTATGGTTTGATGAGTCAACCCAGCTGAACTCGTGACAGTAAGGTTTAGCTGCGTTGGTTTGTGAGATGTGGTCTGAGTATAAACTCATGATCTATTTAATTATTTAAAATGTGGGCGTCCCGTTATGACGTGATCGTTGTGGCACTGAATACCTGAACATCTTGTGAGATTGGAGCATAGGGGGTTTAAAGGGTGTGTGTGTGCATTTGTGTGTGTCTCTGTGTTGCAACCAACCAGTGAACAGATCTCAACTCAATTGAACACTTAAGAGAGATTCTGAGCGGCTCATGAGAGCGTTTCCCACCACCATCTACAAAACACAAAATTATGCAATGTCTCGTTGAATAATGGTGTCGCATCCCTCCAATAGCTTTCCAGACACTTGTAGAATCTATGCCAAGGCGCATTGAAGCTGTTCTGGCTCTTGGTGGCCCAACGCAATATTAAGACACGTTTGGTGTATTTTGGCAGTTACCTGTAGACGCGTGTAAAAAAAAGCTGTTAATAGCTGCTCGTGGTGGGAAGGGAAGACAACCTTTGTTCTTGCATTGTTCCCGATGAAGCATGCCTAGGGTGTATACTCTATGTTAAGGAAACCTGATCTTGTAATGGCCACGGCCTGTCGAGGCAGTTATTGAAGCCTCTGCCTATAAGAGGACAGGAGTAGATAGCAGGGATTAACCTAACGCCAAGAAAGCTCCGATTCAAACTCCCTTTCCGCCAGCATTGTAATGTCAAAATATGTTCCTTGATCACCAAATATGGAGTTTCGCTGAGCAACTATCTCATTTACTCCCGTTACAGCCGGTATGTAGCCTACTTCCAAAAAGCAACGGAAAAAATGCCTCTTCAACTCCAATACATCTAATCTATCCCACCGCAGATAGATCGATGACAATATACAGAAGAAGGGATATGGAAGGAATTCGGAGGCAACTAATGATGACATCAGAGATACAGTGGCTGTCTTTCGCAGTACAAGTATCAGACAGACTAAGATCAGTATGTTTCATTCCAATTACCGGTATATTAATTATAGGCCTAAACCAAATTTCTATCTACTGGCATTATTACATCACCCTAGACACTGTTCGTGAATCCTGTCAACAGCTCACCAAATCCAGTGGTGGAAGTTGYCCTWTAGTCCATGTAAATCTTAGTTATAAAACAAACATGGGCAATTACTAAGCCCATGCATGAATCAAAGMTTTGTCAGCTTTGCAAAGCCAGCGATTCAGCACTGAGGAAGTCATTAGAGCAGACTCCCAGGACGGATGGCATCTTTATCGTCACTACTGGCCTGGTTAGTGTCAGAGTGGCTTGTGAMTTCCCATTTCTCCTTTTGTTAACCCCTGTCCATTGTCCAGAGAGCAGGTCATATGACATGGAGTCTAGAGGGGTGTAAAGGAGATAGATACAACACTCACACTTCAATACTCCATCTTTCCCTCTAACAATTGAAATTCACTACTCCATCTTTTCCTCTTGCAATTGAAATGAGCTGAAACACTGATACCACTGTTTTAGTTTCAGAAAACCCACACCGCTATGAGCGTCACTTCACATTTGTTACACACACTGGTTGTGAAACTATGGGTTTCCACAGAATAAACTAGCAAAGTGGTAGATACATTCAGTCTAATCACTTACCCATTTAGCATATACTGGTCCCCCTGGTCTGTATAGGTCCCCATATCGTCCACCCTGTGAGTGAGATCAGATGATTATTACAGCACTGAAWGGATACCTCCAGGAACTAGAGTTTCTTGCAAAACAAGACAGCCTGCTGGCTCATCTGCCTTTCTCATGAGGAAGTCTGTTGATGTGGGTGGGTGTGTTTGTGTGGATGTGTGTCTATGTCAGTGAATTCACCCTCTTCCTGTCCCTACAGGTTTTTCTGCATTTCAGCAGGACCTGTTGTGGTTGTTTCCCTATTGCCTAAGGCTAAACTCACCTGGGCAGCTATGGTGCTTAGTCGGCAGATTGAAACATGTTTAGCTAGAGCCTCGCAGATAGAAATGCACTGCATAGAATAAACARAAACATTTGTACTCTGCATAATGGAGGCTTGTCCATTCTATACATYACATTTCTATCTGCAGTGTTCTAAACATTGCATCCCATTGAATGTGCCTCAGTTCTCCCACAGTCAGGGAGGAGTTAAGGATAGGAGGGAGGTAGGCAGGCTTGGGCGATTTACCGTTTATACCAGGGTATTTAGAAAAATACCAACGGTATGATTTTCAATACCATTATTTGGGTTGGGGGCACCCCGCGCAGGGCTGCCGCGTTGCAACTTAAGTATAACTATAAGAAATAAATGAGGGCTCCAGCTATGCATTTGGTTTGCTAAATGTCAAGGTCAACTTCTTGGTTACAGTAGAAACATTCAATGCCCTCCTGGATCAAGATCCTGTTGCCTCATTTGTTTTGTGCCTAAAAAAGAAGTGTGCACTTCTGTAATACGTATACCCGGTATGGTACAGAAACGGTATGAACATTTGGATACGGCCTAACTCTAGAGGAAGGAAGACAGTAGATACCACACTGGGAGGAGCCTCCATGGTCCCAACACCTCCCCATCACAAATACTGAGTTGAAATAACGACAAAACAGATAAGAAACTTTAATACGATTTAACCCTTTTCAACATTTCAGGTGAAACCATTACATTTCTAACTGTAAAACTTTAGTCAGTTGGTTTCCAAATGATTAAAAAGGTCAAACTGACATTTTTCACTTGATTGTCCTTCATAACATCTGCCAATGGTCTAACCTTGACTGAAATCTACTCTACCTTTTGGTGCAGATTATAGCTAGATCTCAAAGAACACTGTTCTCATCAGTTTGGAGCATTTTATGAAATAAACAGTCATTTAATTAGACTACATCAGCCTGGCAGTACCTTGAGTGGTTCTGGGGAGTCCTATTTCAGATAAAAGAGATCAAAGTATTATATTCAAATTAACATGACATCAGCAATATCATTGGTACCAAGTGCTTTACCACTATCAAACGGAAGTTACTGTATCTTCTTGCAATACAATTGCATATAATCAGATAATTCTTAAATAATTTTTTTAAATTATGTTTACATACATTTGTAGTATACAAAATCTTTCATTTGGAGAAGATACAGTATTATAATGGTGTTTTGAGTCAGAAGAACATTCAAAACTGATTTATTATCAATAAAACAGTCAGTCAAGGAATAATGTCTAGCTATCTCTAGCAATAACTATTCAACACAAACACTTCAACGTCAAACTGCTTATCAATTATTTCAAATCAACACTGCATATCATGCAGAGTAACACTTTACTTGGACAGTCCATCTGTAGATGCTCTAACAGACTATCACATTTCAAACAAACTATGTACTAAACGCCAACCTTAACCTAAAACTTAACTCTTACCCTAAACCCAACTCTAACTATTACCCTTACCCTAAGCTTAGTAAGCAGTTGCTTATCAACAGATAGTTTGACCATCTTTAGAGCATCTACAGCTGGACTATCCAAATAAAGTGGGGCCGCAAATTGGTTAGGCATCTCAAACAAAATCTTCCTATACACATTAGTATAGGGCACAGTGCCTAGATGTCAAGATCAAGCTTCTTGGTTACAGTAGAGACATTCAATGCCCTCCTGGATTAAGATCCCTGTTTCCTTAGTAAGAAGACCACATATTGGTTTAGGCATCTATCACAAAATGTTCATATACACATTAGTCTAGGCTGCACACACACTCTTGGGGAGAAGAGAGAGAAGTGGATCTATTTTCTCAAATCTACAGCAAATGTATTTCCCGGTAAACATAACAACCGGGAGTATTTTTCCATTAACAAGGTTCCCACTTAAATGTCTTATTCCCATTCAAGGATGAAAGCATCAGTGTCACTAATATTTGTTGATTGAACCTTTATTTAACGAGGCAAGGTCAGTTAAGAACAAATTCTTATTACACTGACGGCCTACCCCGCCAAACCCTAACCCTATGGGACTCCCAATCACGGCCAGTTGTGATACAGCCTGGAATCGAACCAGGGTCTGTAGTGATGCCTCTAGCACTGAGATGCAGTGCCTTGGACCGCTAATATTTTCAATACATTTCCATCATCTCCAATATGCGATTGCCAGTGGATTGTTACTCCTCTGTATTGGGAACAGTGTGACTCCCAGTCCCGTCCCAGCGGATCAATGTTGTGCCTACCTTAACACCCTGCACAGTCACAAACAATCTGTACGTGACTGGTCTGAATCCTGTTACGAGAACTCTCTGGCCCACCAGCTGTTATACAGGTTAGTGAGCTTGGGTGCTCCGCTGACCACCAGGAGTGTGAGTGACACAGTGTTTCCCCCTGCGTTCTCCTCTTCGCTGGCCATCTTGCTGAACTTCTCCGTCAGAGCTTCAGCGCTGATCTTGGGCAGCCCTGTCAAGGGGACAGCCCTCCACCAGACTGTTCATAGGGGTGGGGGGAAGTAGGAGTCCCTCCTCTATCCAACGTCCTCAGTGCACGCTCGTTTGCCATGGTGCCTCGTAGCTCTCCTCAGGCTCCCACAATGCACCTCTCTTCGCTCCCTGTCCCTCAGGAAGTCCTTGATGATGGGCAGCACCTTCTTCCTGGAAGCCAACGTGTGCCTGGAGATAAGCCCTGATGTCCGAGTAAGGGCTGCTCATTGGACTCAGGCTCAGACTGGGCTCCGGGCTTGCTCCAAGGCTTGGCTCATCTGCAGGACAACAAAGACCATTCAGTTGATCATATAAAATAGAGATTGTAAAAAAAACAACACTGGAAACCCAAAGCTACTATCAACTCTTCATAATGACTTACTTTAACTCTAGATAGTCAACTCTATGGGATCATGTCTGATTGGGATGGTGTAGTTCCTACCTCCCCCCTGTAGAGGGTGCTGGAGCTGTAGACGCCAGCTGCCTGAAGGGCTCCTTGTTATCGTTGAAGGAGATTGTCATGGCCACCACCAGGTTGTAGTGTGCTTGTGGCAGAACTCACAGAGCTCTTGCTGTAAGCTTGTCTCTGTAGAAAAGCCTGAGGGACAACATTTATAGATATTAAGTTGTTGTGAATCTCAGTATGACTCAAGTGCACCTGTTGAGTCCCTTTATAAGTTCACATGAAAGGGCAGGCACAGGTTTGTGCCTTTTTACTTGTGGGTGGTCCACCTGATTGGACATGTGGGGGGGGGTATCTTCATGAACTAGGTGCAACATCCCACCTTCACGTTTTGAGTGTCTGAAGGTGCGTCAGGCAGTAACAGGGAAGTGTCTGAAGGGGGTCAGGCAGTAACACAGGGAAGTGTCTGAAGGGTGCGTCAGGCAGTAACACAGGGAAGTGTCCTGAAGGTGCGTCAGGCAGTAACACAGCGGAAGTGTCTGAAGGGTGCGTCTGGCAGTAACACAGGGAAGTGTCTGAAGTACGTGCGTCTAGGCAGTAACACAGGAAGTGTCTGAAGGGTGCGTCAGGCAGTAAACACAGGGAAGTGTCTGAGGGTGCGTCAGGCAGTAACACAGGGAAGTGTCTGAAGGGTGCGTCAGGCAGAACACAGGGAAGTGTCTGGAAGGGTGCGTCAGGCAGTAACACAGGGAAGTGTCTGAGGGTGCGTCAGGCAGTAACACAGGGAAGGTCTGAAGGGTGCGTGCAGGCAGTAACACAGGAAGTGTCTGAAGGTGCGTCAGGCAGTAAACAGGGAAGTGTCTGAAGGGTGCGTCTGGCAGTAACACAGGGAAGTGTCTGAAGGGTGCGTCTAGGCAGTAACACAGGGAAGTGTCGAAGGGTGCGTCAGGCAGTAACACAGGGAAGTGTCTGAGGGTGCGTCAGGCAGTAACACAGGGAAGTGTCTGAAGGGTGCGTCAGCAGTAACAACAGGGAAGTGTCTGAAGGGTGCGTCTGGCAGTAACACAGGAAGTGTCTGAAGGGTGCGTCAGGCAGTAACAGGGAAGTGTCTGAAGGGTGCGTCTAGGCAGTAACACAGGGAAAGTGTCTGAAGGGATGCGTCAGGCAGTAACACAGGGAAGTGTCCTGAAGGGTGCGTCAGGCAGTAACACTCAGGGAAGTGTCTGAAGGGTGCGTCAGGCGTAACACAGGGAAGTGTCTGAAGGGTGCGTCAGGCGTAACACAGGGAAGTGTCTGAAGGGTGCGTCAGGCAGGTAACACAGGAAGTGTCTGAAGGGTGGCGTCAGGCAGTAACACAGGAAGTGTCTGAAGGGTGCGTCAGGCGTAACACAGGGAAGTGTCTGAGGGTGCGTCAGCAGTAACACAGGGAATGTTCTGAAAGGGTGCGTCAGGCAGTAACACAGGGAAGGGTCTGAAGGTGGGTCAGCAAGTAAACACAGGGAAGTGTCTGAAGGGTGCGTCAGGCAGTAACACAGGGAAGTGTCTCAAGGGTGCGTCAGGCAGTAACACAGGGAAGTGTCTGAAGGGGCGTCAGGCATAACACAGGGAAGTGTCTGGAGGTGCGTCAGGCAGTAACACAGGGAAGTGTCTGAAGGGTGGGTCAGGCAGTACACAGGGAAGTGTCTGAAGGGTGCGTCAGGCAGTAACACAGGGAAGTGTCTGAAGGGTGCGTCAGGCAGTAACACAGGGAAGTGTCTGAAGGGTGCGTCAGGCAGTAACCACAGCGGAAGTGTCTGAGGGTGCGTCAGGCAGTAACACAGGGAAGTGTCTGAAGGGTGCGTCAGGCAGTAACACAGGGAAGTGTCTGAAGGGTGGCGTCAGGCAGTAACACAGGGAAGTGTCTGAAGGGTGCGTCAGGCAGTAACACAGGGAAGTGGTCTGAAGGGTGCGTCAGGCAGTAACACAGGGAAGGTCTGAAGGGTGCGTCAGCAGTAACACAGGGAAGTGTCTGAAGGTGCGTCAGGCAGTAACACAGGGAAGTGTCTAAAGGTGCGTCAGGCATAACACAGGAAGTGTTGAAGTGCGTCAGGCAGTAACACAGGGAAGTGTCGAAGGGTGCTCAGCAGTAAACACAGGGAAGTGTCTAGGTGCGTAGCAGTACAGTGTTGAAGGTGCGTCAGGCAGTAACACAGGGAAGTGTCTGAAGGGTGCGTCAGGCAGTAACACAGGGAAGTGTCATGAGGTGGCGTCAGGCTAGTAACACAGGGAAGTGTCTGAAGGGTCGTCAGGCATAACACAGGGAAGTGTCTGAAGGGTGCTGTCAGGCAGTAACACAGGGAAGTGTCTGAAGGGTGCGTCAGGCAGTAACACAGGGAAGTGTCTGAAGGGTGCGACAGGCAGTAACACAGCGAAAGGCTCTGATAATTCTGAGGACACGTGTGTTCAGTTAGATTGAAGTGAGATTCTACAAGAATTCATTGGTTGAAAACAATGTGCTTGGTGACGGTGCTACTGCAGTACAACTGGGTACAATGAAACTAGTAATTTGAACCCATGTTATTATCCAACCAGTAGTAGGTATAACCTTTGTTGTAGTCAATACTGAATAGTTTAAGATACACCCCCACCTCCAGTGTCATATATATACACTGACTGCCAGTTTTAAATCTCCTTTCCGATGCCAACCTTCATGTCTTTCAGTAGCATCTTTCTGTGGTGAGACCTGGAACAAGGGAATACGAGCAAAAAAACATTTATGTCTCCCTTCTCCATACTTAAACATGGCATTGTGATATCATGGATGATCCTCGTTCTAATCTGAGAGGCAAACATCACACCCCACAAGGCTGAGCTTCAGGTATTAATCCTGGGTGTTTACCTGACACGTCAATTTAGCATTCTGCAAAGACTGGAAGAGGACGCCCCTTGGTGTGGCAGGTTGGGGAAGTGCGTCTCCAGGAGGGGGACAGCGTTACTGCGTGTCTTTAGGGGCTTTTCCCTGCCTCTGGACCATGTTCACACAGTTCTAACACTATGGTGCCTGTGACACAAAGAACAGGGATGTCAGTCATGGGTTCACACATGGACACAGTACAAGACATAGTCTCACTAATACTGACATGATTTCCACATACATCAGTTATATTTCTGTTACCATATAGAGCTGGGCCACCTGTTGGTCGAGGACTTCAGGGGGCTGTCTGGATGATCCGTTCTGTCACCAGGTGTGTGCAAGAGCCGCACATCTCCACGTTAACGGGACAGGAGGTGAGGGCTTCCTCTCCAGGAGGTGATGGTCGTTCACCTTCCAACACCGCCTCCTCTAGATCACGGTTACAGAGCTGCCAACAGACAGCCACACAGTCAGTCAGTCAGGGACTTTAGTCAAGATATTTCAAGGAGGTTT
>NW_019947712.1:46469-47578 GCF_002910315.2 Salvelinus sp. IW2-2015
CAAGTAAAAAGGCACAAACCCTGTGCCTGCCTCTTCATGTGAACTTATAAAGGGACTCAACAGGTGCACCTGAGATTCACAAACAAACTGTAATATCTTTAAATGTTGTCCCTCAGGCTTTTCTACAGAGACAAAGCTTACAGCAAGAGCTCTGTGAGTTCTGCCACAAGCACAGCTACAWCCTGGTGGTGGCCATGACRATCTCCTTCAACGATAACAAGGAGCCCTTCAGGCAGCTGGCYGTCTACAGCTCCAGCACCCTCTACAGGGGGGAGGTAGGAACTACACCATCCCAATCAGACATGATCCCATAGAGTTGACTATCTAGAGTTAAAGTAAGTCATTATGAAGAGTTGATAGTAAGCTTTGGGTTTCCAGTGTTGTTTTTTTTACAATCTCTATTTTATATGATCAACTGAATGGTCTTTGTTGTCCTGCAGATGAGCCAAGCCTTGGAGCAAGCCCGGAGCCCCAGTCTGAGCCTGAGTCCAATGAGCAGCCCTTACTCGGACATCAGGGCTTATCTCCAGGGCAACACGTTGGCTTCCAGGAAGAAGGTGCTGCCCATCATCAAGGACTTCCTGAGGGACAGGGAGCGAAGAGAGGTGCATTGTGGGAGCCTAGAGGAGAGCTACGAGGCACCATGGCAACGAGCGTGCACTGAGGACGTTGGGATAGAGGAGGACTCCTACTTCCCCCCCACCCCTATGAACAGTCTGGTGGAGGGCTGTCCCCTTGACAACGGGCTGCCCAAGATCAGCGCTGAAGCTCTGACGGAGAAGTTCAGCAAGATGGCCAGCGAAGAGGAGAACGCAGGGGGACACTGATGTCACTCACACTCCTGGTGGTCAGCGGAGCACCCAAGCTCACTAACYTGTATAACAGCTGGATGGCCAGAGAGTTCTCGTAACAGGATTCAGACCAGTCAGTACAGATTGTTTGTGACTGTGCAGGGTGTTAAGGTAGGCACAACATTGATCCGCTGGGACGAGGACTGGGAGTCACACTGTTCCCAATACAGAGGAGTAAACAATCCACTGGCAATCATATTGGAGATGATGGAAATGTATTGAAAATATTAGCGGTCCAAGGCACTGCATCTCAGTGCT